>NC_061512.1:120061882-120105985 GCF_022539505.1 Lolium rigidum
TCCTATTACAACTCTACTTTCCTTAATATATCTTGGGCTCTCAAACCTTCTTATTCTTCGGGTAGTGGGCCTTCATTAAACCCCGGGTACTATCTTTGGCAGGCCCATTTGGGATGCCTATGTCAATAACCTTGGTTTCTTACTGAGGGAAACTTACTGCTGTGCGCATCACACCTTCCTCTTGGGGTTCCCAACGGATGTGTCGACTGCACGCCATCATGGTGTCGGCGCCCCGTCGCCCCACTTCGTTTCCCTTTCGGTCTTCTGGAATCTTCGTGGAAAAATAAGACCCTGGACGTTGATTTCGTCCAATTCCGAGAATATTTCCTTTGTAGGATTTCTGAAACCAAAAACAGCAGTAAAACAAGCAATCGGCTCTTCGGCATCTCGTCAATAGGTTAGTGTCGGAAAATGCATAATAATTACATAAAGTGTGTATAAAACATGTGAGTATCATCATAAAAGTAGCATGAAACATAAGAAATTATAGATACGTTTGAGACGTATCAAGCATCCCCAAGCTTAGTTCCTACTCGCCCTCGAGTAGGTAAACGATAACAAGGATAATTTCTGAAGTGACATGCTATCATAATCTTGATCAATACTATTGTAAAGCATATGAGATGAATGCAGCGATTCGAAGCAATGGTAAAGACAATGAATAAACAATTGAATCATATAGCAAAGACTTTTCATGAATAATACTTTCAAGACAAGCATCAATAAGACTTGCATAAGAGTTAACTCATAAAGCAAAAAATTCTTAGTAGAAAGCTTTGACACAACACAAAAGAAGATATAAGTTTCAGCAGTTGCTTTCAACTTCAACATGTATATCTCATGGATAATTGTCAACACAAAGTAATATAACAAGTGCAATAGGTAAACATGTAAGAATCAATGCACTCAGTTCACACAAGTGTTTGCTTCTAAGATAGAAAGAAGTAGGTAAACTGACTCAACAATAAAGTAGAAGAATGGCCCTTCGCAGAGGAAGCATGGATTACTATTTTTGTGCTAGAGCTTTTCATTTTGAAAACATAGAAACAATTTTATCAACGGTAGTAATAAATCATATGTGTTATGTATAAGACATCCTATAAGTTGCAAGCCTCATGCATAGATTACCAATAGTGCTCGCACCTTGTCCTAATTAGCTTGGATTAACATGGATTATCATTGCATAACATATGTTTCAACCAAGTGTCACAAAGGGTACCCCTATGCCGCCTGTACAAAGGTCTAAGGAGAAAGATCGCATTTGATTTCTCGTTTTTGATTATTCTCAACTTAGACATCCATACCGGGACAACATAGATAACAGATAATGGACTTCTCTTTAATGCTTAAGCATTCAACAACAGATAATATTCTCATAGGAGATTGAGGATTAATTGTCCAAACTGAAACTTCCACCATGAATCATGGCTTTAGTTAGCGGCCCAATGTTCTTCTCTAACAATATGCATACTCAAACCATTTGATCATGAAAATCACCTTACTTCAGACAAGACGAACATGCATAGCAACTCACATGATATTCAACAAAGATGTAATAGTTGGTGGCGTCCCCAGAAACATGGTTACCGCTCAACAAGCAACTTATTAAGAAATAAGATACATAGCTACATATTCTTCACCACAATAGTTTTTAAGGCTATTTCCCCATGAGCTATATATTGTAAAGACAAAGAATAGAATTTTAAAGGTAGCACTCAAGTAATTTACTTTGGAATGGCAGAGAAATACCATGTAGTAGGTAGGTATGGTGGACACAAATGGCATAGTTTTTGGCTCAAGGATTTGGATGCAAGAGAAGAATTCCCTCTCAATATAAGGCTAGGCTAGCAAGGTTGTTTGAAGCAAACTCAAGTATAAAACGGTGCAGCAAAACTTACATATGAACATATTGAAAGCATTATAAGGCTTTACATCGTCTCCTTGTTGTTCAAACACCTTAACCAGAAAATATCTAGACTCTAGAGAAACTAATCATGCAAACAAAATTTTAACAAGCTCTATGTAGTTCTTCATTAATAGGTGCAAAGTACATGATGCAAGAGCTTAAACATGATCTATATGAGCACAACAATTGCCAAGTATCAAATTATTCAAGACATTATACCATTTACCACATGCGGCATTTTCCGTTTCCAACCATATAACAATGAACGAGGTAGTTCAACCTTCGCAATGAACATTAAGAATAAAGCTAAGAACATATGTGTTCATACGAAACAGCGGAGCGTGTATCTCTCCCAAACAAGGAATTCTAGGATTCAAACTTAAACAAAAATAAAAACAAACAGACGCTCCAAGTAAAGCACATAAGATGTGACGGAATAAAAATATAGTTTCACTAGAGGTGACCTGATAAGTTGTCGATGAAGAAGGGATGCCTTGAGCATCCCCAAGCTTAGATGCTTGAGTCTTCTTAAAATATGCAGGGATGAACCACGGGGGCATCCCCAAGCTTAGAATTTTCACTCTTCTTGATCATATTGTATCATCCTCCTCTCTTGACCCTTGAAAACTTCCTCCACACCAAACTCAAAACAAACTCATTAGAGGGTTAGTGCATAATTGAAAATTCATATATTCAGAGGTGACATAATCATTCTTAACACTTCTGGACATTGCACAAAGCTACTGAAAGTTAATGGAACAAAGAAATCCATCAAACATAGCAAAACAGACAATGCGAAATAAAAGGCAGAATCTGTCAAAACAGAACAGTCCGTAAAGACGAATTTTTATGGGGCACTTAACTTGCTCAGATGAAAATGCTCAAATTTAATGAAAGTTGAGTACATATCTGAGGATCACGCACGTAAATTGGCAGATTTTTCTAAATTTCCTACAGAAGGAGCTGCTCAATTTCGTGACAGTAAGAAATCTGTTCTGCGCAGTAATCCAAATCTAGTATTGACTTTACTATCAAAGACTCTACTTGGCACAAAATTGCAATAAAATAAAGATAAGGAGAGGTTGCTACAGTAGTAACAACTTCCAAGACTCAAATATAAAAAAAAAGTGCAGAAGTAAAATAATGGGTTGTCTCCCATAAGCGCTTTTCTTTAACGCCTTTCAGCTAGGCGCAGAAAGTGTGAATCAAGTATTGTCAAGAGATGAAGCATCAACATCATAATTTGTTCTAATAATAGAATCATAAGGTAACTTCATTCTCTTTCTAGGGAAGTGTTCCATACCTTTCTTGAGAGGAAATTGATATTTAATATTACCTTCCTTCATATCAATGGTAGCACCAACAGTTCGAAGAAAAGGTCTTCCCAATATAATGGGACAAGATGCATTGCATTCAATATCCAAAACAACAAAATCAACGGGGAAAAGGTTATTGTTAACCATAATGCGAACATTATCAATCCTCCCCAAAGGTTTCTTTATAGCATTATCAGCAAGATTAACATCCAAATAGCAATTTTTCAATGGTGGCAAGTCAAGCGTATCATAGAGTTTCTTAGGCATAACAGAAATACTTGCACCAAGATCACATAAAGCATTACAATCAAAATCATTGACCCTCATCTTAATGATGGGCTCCCAACCATCTTCTAACTTCCTAGGAATAGAAGTTTCAAGTTTTAGTTTCTCCTCTCTAGCTTTTATGAGAGCATTTGTAATATGTTTTGTAAAGGCCAAATTTATAGCACTAGCATTGGGGCTTCTAGCAAGTTTTTGTAAGAACTTTATAACTTCAGAGATGTGACAATCATCAAAATCTAAACCATTATGATCTACAGCAATGGGATCATTGTCCCCAATATTTTGAAAAAATTCAGCAGTTTTATCACAAACAGTTTCAGCAGTTTTAGCAATTTCAGCAGTTTCAGGCAATTTTGCACGCTTTGCACTAGGTGTAGAAACATTGCCAACACCAATTATTTTACCATTGATAGTAGGGGGTGTAGAAACATGTGAAGCATTAACATTACTAGTGGTGGTAATAGTCCAAACTTTAGCTACATTATTCTCTTTAGCTAGTTTTTCGTTTTCTTCTCTTTCCCACCTAGCATGCAATTCAGCCATCAATCTAATATTCTCATTAATTCGAACTTGGATGGCGTTTGCTGTAGCAAATAACTTAATATCTTTATCTTCATTAGGCATAACTTTCAATTTTAAAAGATCAACATCAAAGGCAAGACTATCAACCTTAGAAGCAAGAATATCAATTTTACCAAGCTTTTCTTCAACAGATTTGTTAAAATCAGTTTGTGTACTAATAAATTCTTTAAGCATGGCTTCAAGACCAGGGGGTACATTCCTATTATTGTTGTAAGAATTAACATAAGAATTACCATAACCATTACCATTAGTAGAAGGATATGGCCTATAGTTGTTACCAGAATTATTCCTATAAGCATTGTTGTTGAAATTATTACTTTTAATGAAGTTCACATCAACATGCTCTTCTTGAGCAACCAATGAAGCTAAAGGAACATTATTAGGATCAACATTAGATCTACCATTCACAAGCATAGACATAATAGCATCAATCTTATCACTCAAGGAGGAGGTTTCTTCAACAGAATTTACCTTCTTACCTTGTGGAGCTCTTTCCGTGTGCCATTCAGAGTAACTAGCACAGTGACCCGCTCACATGAGCGAGCAACCACGTAAATATGTCTATTATTTTTATAATTGAAAAGTCTTCTAAGAAGAATGCATATGAACCAAAATTGCAAACTACGTATTATCTTATAGCTAGTTTAGTGCTAAAATGATATACCTTGTAAAACTTCATCACATGATTCATATGGGATTTTGGTTAGGAAAGAAAATAACAATTGTACTGTTTGTTGAATCGTCTTGAAATATCTCACGTAGTCACACACACAGTTCTATTAAGTTGTTACACATAATTGACGGAAGTACTTATGTACCCTAATAATTTCAAAACCTTATATGACAAATATGATAGAACTATTAATTGCTACATTATAGTTGCAATTGGAAATCCGTCAAGTCATTGAAATTGGAAAACTTCATCCCTTTCTTTGGTTATTTGTCTACAACATTGTGTAGCAAATTTCACCTATTCTTTGTAGTATACTTAATTGTGAAGCACACTTTGACTTCTTGATTCACAACATAATCTTGATGAGGTTGAGGAAGGTTCCTAATTTGGGATGATTATACACATATATCTTGAACTTTTCGCAAAAAAGAATGTTAGAGAAGAGCGCAGCACAATGAAGAACCTTATATGATTACCAAATCGGATGTTGACGACAATACTTCAAAAATATTTCTTCTGTATGAAGACCAACTTCGTGGACAAAATAGATTGGACAACCTCTGTATAGACCCTTTGATCCGTTGAATCCCACTCTACTCAAGCAAAGACCCACTCTAGTATTTCCTCCGATCCATAATAACTCAAATATTAATCTTTTGCGCCACTTTAACTGCAAACCTTGGGATTTCCCTTTATTTATCTGCCTCCTAGGAATTTGTAGCCATACGTATCTGTTGGAAAGTGGCATTTTCAACCAAACATTCTTCTTTGATGTCCTACCGATTTGCTACGGTGTGAAGCAGGTGTTAGACAACAACACAACACTGATGTTTTAAAGAGACATAAGACTTTGAAAAAAACAATATGTTACTGCAAGATTAACAATGCAAAAAATCTTACCTGAGTTAATTCTGCTCCACCTTTATAATCTTCATGCTAGCGTTTGCTTTGAATGACTTCCAATCCAAATACAGCTATAGAAATCCAAATTACTGTCCATTATGTTCATGTCAGTGTTCCTGCATTGTAAATAAGAAAACAGTGTCTTTGTTATTAAAAATGCATGGCAAACCTTTTTTCTTGAGTTATTCTTTTAAAGGCAGAAGTCTAGAACTTCATGCGGATAGTCTGATCCATCCTGGCCAAATTAAACTGAATATATACGTAGCTTCACAATAATATATCATAAGTGAAAAGAAAGTGACACAACTGAGAAAACTCAAAAAAGGGGAAAAGATCAAATTCTTAACAGAAAATACAAAGCAATAGAACTACTCGAACTGCGTTATGTATGGTATAGCATGACCATATACCAAATAATCTTGGGAATGCATAATTGCTGGACTCAACCCCCTGAACCTAAATACGAAATAATTATAATTAAATACCAAAAATCAACCTAAGTCAAGACCAAAAATGGTTACCGGGAAAATTTGTACGTCAAAACTGAATATGCCATTGTGTACCTACCTATGGTTGGAGATGGCCTCCTCCCTTAGTGATTGGTTCTCGCTGTTCTGGTTTTCGAGTGGTATGAACTGCAACATGCATGGACTCAGAAAGTTCATCCGTGTAATCTAAACAAAAAAAAAAGTGACGCTGATCCTAGTATGATTATGCATATATGTCAGAACTTAATGTCTTCGCGTATTTTCAGCTTTATGTATGTAGCCTACAATTGTTATGTATAGAAATATATTAATTTTGAAATACCTAACCTGGAACCATTTAAAGCACATATTGTGCAGTAAGCAAATTTGTAGGCTCATATAACTATTCACATTACCAAGATATATATGGTTAGTGTTTATGCTGGCACACTACAGTTACTACCAAAATCGTGATGTATTCTGTAAGTTAAAATAGTTCCCACAAATACTTCCGTGATTTCCTATAAACTTTATTAAATGAATCCTAACTCGAGCAATACATCACAATCACATAGTGGCAATTATTTGTAAAGTTTGATAAAGTAGTATGACGTGCTTATCAAACATTATAATATCGATAAAATGACATAAAGTGGCACTACATCGTCAAGAACAAAAACAACACAATGTCACTGTAGTGGTAGGCACGACGACCAACACCGGCATCCCTTCACATAACCTCCACAACGATGGTGGAAATATGAAAATGAAAAAAATCAAATTAATTAATATGAATTTATATGTTGTAAAATTTAACTTGCAATAAAATATATGATTAAAGGTACTATCATTGCCAAAAAGCTTCAGTTTTAAGCTTTTTTGCACAAATAAAAAGGAATGAAAGTGTGAGATCCATAAATGGGGAACATACTTCATAAGAAAGAGAGTGGAGATTTTACCTGCAGTCAATTCAATAAGGGTAAGATAAAATTCGAAGTCTGTAATCAGCCGACTTGTCCAAAATATTACCAAGAAAGTGTGAGATCTTCATGCAAACAAATACATGACATCCATCTGTCTGTCACATTTAGTCATCCCCAAAAAGAGGCATCACCATCGTTATAAGAAAATAGCAAGAAATAAGATCCCAACCATATTAGTAGCATTGCATCTCGGTGGGCGCAGTATCCTGAGCAGATCAGATTATGGAGGTTGGGGTGAAAAAGAATTGCCATAATCTGAAGCGCATAAGCATGCCCAAGAAAAGTTAGTTGTAGATTTCAGTTATAGGTTGGGCTGGAAGAGAGTGGAGATGGGATCTGGCGGATCGTGATGCTATCGTCGGCCTTCGGACGTGTCGCCGTTCACTGGACATCCTCTGCTCCTTGTCGTAGTTCCTGACAACGGCAGCCATACGTATTATTTGCATCATACAGCCATTGGTGCATCTTCTTCTCCCCTAGATCAACCACCACATGTGCACACAGATTTTCAGCAAGGGTTTCGGGTTTCGCTGGCTCGACTCCAAACTGCCCTGTCGAGCAGTGCGCCATGCCACCGTGAACCACCTGATCTAACAGCCCAGAAGTAATCCTCCAAGGCTCCCAACATCCACAGTCTGGTCCAATGCAGGAACTTGTCTCGCATCTGAGTTCTAAACAGAGTAATCAACTGACAATGCTAAATGTATGTACACTTACATGGCGTTCTATGTCCATCTGGCCGCTCGCCGTACATCTGGTGGCCCGTTGGACATCATTTGGCTTTACCTGTTGCTTACAAAATTCATTGTATATACGAAGGGAGCCAAACTACTAATAAATCATCTCTTGGATAGTGCTGCTGTTCTGGTTAGTTTTGTACTGATAGTAGGAAAACTGAAAGCTACAAATACGTCCATATGCCTGAGCTTAACATGACTGATGAGATCTTGTGACATGCAATGCAAAAGAAGTAACTGGTAATGCAAACAGTGAAATAAATATGTGGAAATTGGTTCCATTATATTGCATCAACAGTGAACAATCGAGAACAGAGCTCTCTACCTCTTCGTCGAGCTCGAACGCGACTGCCATCCATTGGATGCCGCAAAACCTGGTCCAGAGCACGTGCAGGCATGATCTCGTCTTGCACCAACAACGATCTATCAAGAACATCGCCTCCTCGATCTCGCCACAACCGCTAATAATGTCTAAAAGGATGCATGGTATAACCTTTTCGAGATCGAATCAGGACATGGATCATATAGGGGAAAAAACATCACCTTGCTTACCTGAGATATCCGTGGAACTTGTTTCAGAGCCGATTACGGAAACGCCATGGAAGATAGCTCGAAACGATATGGAAGATAGCTGCACAAATCTGACGTGATAATGGTGGTAGCTTGGGAGGTTAAAAGATAGAGAGCAGATGTTAAACTGGATCATACTAATTTTTAGATCGATTTCAATTTCCAACACATGGGTGGAACCTTGAAGCTGATCCTGGAAAAGCAACTCAGCAAAACGGGAAGGGATTCTTGAGCGGTACCTAGCTAGCAGCGCCACACCCAGCGGATGGAAGAGAAATCCCTTGGATGCCGCGACGTGAGAGTGCCGGCCGTGCCAGGACGATGGCATGGAGATGACGGCGAACAACTGCTGCAACTATGCGATCCAATCGGGAGAGAATTGGGAGTCTACGTCAACATGCATTAGTATAGGGGTTTGAGATGTTTTGTACGTAATGGCATTGGTGGGTAAATTTCTTTTATTTTAATGGCCACTTCTTATCCTAAAAATCTACTGGCTATGGATTTTTACTCTATAAAATAAGGCGAACGCTACGCGTCGGCCGGTGGATCTGGGGCCAAAAATCGGTTGTCCTCCGCGCCGTCCGATGGCGATTCGACGGGCAGAATCAGTCGTATTAGGAAGTTTACATTATAGCCCCCGGTTTTGTGGAGAATCAACCCGCAGTACTATATTTCTCAGATAATAGTTTAAATGTAGTTTTACATTTGCCACCCTCCTTTTTCTGGAAACCAACCCGCAGTACCTCTCTAATGTGAAGAGTATTACAACAAAAATCATCTCTCCGCGTACAAAAAATATATACTATTACAACAAAAAGTCGCAACATTTTTAAAAAGTAATGTCACAAATAAAGTGGTTAAACCAATAAATTGTTTTGTTGAGATCAATTTACAACAAAAGTAGCCATTATTATTAACAAAAACCGGAGACTATTACAACAAAAATCCATATTACAAAAAAAGAAGAAAACATTAATTTGTTACATATTGAATTACAACAAATGTCACCAACTTTTTTTACAAAAAGTCACAAACGATTACAATAAAAAATCAATATGTTTGCAAAAATGATGCAAAGTGGTCAAGCGATATTTAATTTGCTACAGATTGAATTACAACAAAAATCACCTACTATTTTATCCAAAAGTCACAAATGGTTATAACAAAAAAATCACTTTATTAGCATCAACAACAACAAAATGTTGTCTCTTTACAACAATTGTTAACAACAAGTACTACAAAAATTATGGATTATTTACAACAAATAGTTCATCATCTCACTCATGTATTTGCAGCGAAACCATTGTTGGGCCGAAAAAACAGGCCCATTAGGCCGGACGACCGATCGCTGGCGAGCGATCAGTCGCCGGATCGTAAGCGTTTTCCATAAAATAAACGGTTAGATGTTTCTGATTATTGTGAGATTTTCTACTAATTTCTCTATTTTCTGGTGAGTCCGTAATTTACTTTTAATATATAATAGATTTATCATCATATCATCAAGAAGCTTTGTTGCCGCCCCCAAAGTGATGGACATAAAGGTACCTCCAGCAGCTGAATCCAATAGGTTCCGCGAAGAAAAATTCAATCCTGCATAAAAGGTTTGGATGATCATCCAAGTAGTCAGTCCATGGGTAGGGCAATTCTTTACCAAAGATTTCATTCTCTCCCATGCTTGAGCAACATGTTCATTATCTAATTGCTTAAAATTCATTATGCTACTTCTCAAAGATATAATTTTAGCGGGAGGATAATATCTACCAATGAAAGCATCCTTACATTTAGTCCATGAATCAATACTATTCTTAGGCAAAGATATCAACCAATCTTTAGCTCTTCCTCTTAAGGAGAAAGGAAACAATTTTAATTTTATAATGTCACCATCTACATCCTTATACTTTTGCATTTCACATAGTTCAACAAAATTATTAAGATGGGCAGCAGCATCATCAGAACTAACACCAGAAAATTGCTCTCCCATAACAAGATTTAGTAAAGCAGGTTTAATTTCAAAAAATTCTGCTGTAGTAGCAGGTGGAGCAATAGGTGTGCATAGGAAATCATTATTATTCGTGCTAGTGAAGTCACACAACTTAGTATTCTCAGCAGTATTCATTTTAACAGTAGTAAATAAAGCAAACTAAATAAAAGTAAATGCAAGTAACTAATTTTTTGTGTGTTTTTAATATGGAGAACAAGACAGTAAATAAAGTAAATCTAGCAACTAATTTTTGTGTGTTTTTGATATAGAGAGCAAACAAAGCAGTAAATAAAATAAAGTAAAACAAGACAAAAATAAAGTAAAGAGATTGGATGTGGGAGACTCCCCTTGCAGCGTGTCTTGATCTCCCCGGCAACGGCGCCAGAAAAAGAGCTTGATACGCGTAAAGCACACGTCCGTTGGGAACCCCAAGAGGAAGGTGTGATGCGTACAGTAGCAAGTTTTCCCTCAGAAAGAAACCAAGGTTATCGAACCAGTAGGAGTCAAGGAGCACGTGAAGGTTGTTGGTGGCGGAGTGTAGTGCGGCGTAACACCAGGGATTCCGGCGCCAACGTGGAACCTGCACAACACAATCAAAGTACTTTGCCCCAACATAACAGTGAGGTTGTCAATCTCACCGGCTTGCTGTAAACAAAGGATTAGATGTATAGTGTGGAAGATGATGTTTGTTTGCGAAGAACAGTAAAGAACAAGTATTGCAGTAGATTGTATTTCGGATGTAAAAGAATGGACCGGGGTCCACAGTTCACTAGTGGTGTCTCTCCCATAAGATAAATGGCATGTTGGGTGAACAAATTAAAGTTGGGCAATTGACAAATAAAGAAGGCATAACAATGCACATACGTATATCACGATGACTACTATGAGATTTAATCAGGGCATTACGACAAAGTACATAGACCGCTATCCAGCATGCATCTATGCCTAAAAAGTCCACCTTCAGGTTATCATCCGAACCCCTTCCAGTATTAAGTTGCAAACAACAGACAATTGCATTAAGTATGGTGCGTAATGTAATCAACACAAATATCCTTAGACAAAGCATTGATGTTTTATTCCTAGTGGCAACAGCACATCCACAACCTTAGAACTTTCTGTCACTGTCCCAGATTCAATGGAGGAATGAACCCACTATCGAGCATAAATACTCCCTCTTGGAGTTACAAGTTTCAACTTGGCCAGAGCTATAGGATAACGTTGCATAGAAAACAAAAAAATTCCTACCGCGAACACGCAATCCAAGCCAAGATGCAATCTAGAAGACGGTAGCAACGAGGGGGTATCGAGTCTCACCCTTGAAGAGATTCCAAAGCCTACAAGATGAGGCTCTTGTTGCTGCGGTAGACGTTCACTTGCCGCTTGCAAAAGCGCGTAGAAGATCTTGATCACGATCGGTTCCGGCGCCACGAACGGGCAGCACCTCCGTACTCGGTCACACGTTCGGTTGTTGATGAAGACGACGTCCACCTCCCCGTTCCAGCGGGCAGCGGAAGTAGTAGCTCCTCTTGAATCCGACAGCACGACGGCGTGGTGTCGGTGGTGGTGGAGAATTCCGGCGGAGCTTCGCTTAAGCGTGCGGGATGTGGTGGAGGAGAGAGACCGCTAGGGTTTGGGGAGAGAGGGGGTTGGGCGCCGGCCCTCTAAGGGGTGCGGCCAAGGCTGAGGCTTGAAGTGGTCAGCCCCCTCTCCTATGCCCCTCATTATATAGGTGGAAGCACCAAGAGTTCTAGTCCAAGTCTTCGAATAAGACCCCAACACTAAAACCTCCCATATGTGGGAAACCTACTCAAGGAGGGAGTCCTACCCAAGGTGGGACTCCCACCTTTCCTTGAGGTGGGTTGGCCGGCCACCCTAGGGGAGTCCACCTTGGACTCCTCCCCTTTAGGGTTGGCTGGTCATGTAAGGTGGAGTCCCTCCGGGACTCTACTTTCCATGGTGATTTCTTCCGGACTTTTCTAGAACCTTCTAGAACCTGCCATAAATGCACCGGATCATTTCCAAACTTGGAATATGACTTCCTATATATGAATCTTATTCTCCGGACCATTCCGAACTCCTCGTGATGTCCGGGATCTCATCCGGGACTCCGAACAAATATTCGAACTCCATTCCATATTCAAGTTCTACCATTTCAACATCCAACTTTAAGTGTGTCACCCTACGGTTCGTGAACTATGCGGACATGGTTGAGTACTCACTCCGACCAATAACCAATAGCGGGATCCGGAGATCCATAATGGCTCCCACATATTCAACGATGACTTTAGTGATCGAATGAACCATTCACATACGATACCAATTCCCTTTGTCACGCGATATTTTACTTGTCCGAGGTTTGATCTTCGGTATCACTCTATACCTTGTTCATCCTCGTCTCCCGACAAGTACTCTTTACTCGTACCGTGGTATGTGGTCTCTTATGAACTTATTCATATGCTTGCAAGACATTAGACGACATTCCACCGAGAGGGCCCAGAGTATATCTATCCATCATCGGGATGGACAAATCCCACTGTTGATCCATATGCCTCAACTCATACTTTCCGGATACTTAATCCCACCTTTATAACCACCCATTTACGCAGTGGCGTTTGATGTAATCAAAGTACCTTTCCGGTATAAGTGATTTACATGATCTCATGGTTATAAGGACTAGGTAACTATGTATCGAAAGCTTATAGCAAATAACTTAATGACGAGATCTTATGCTACGCTTAATTGGGTGTGTCCATTACATCATTCATACAATGATATAACCTTGTTATTAATAACATCCAATGTTCATGATTATGAAACTAATCATCCATTAATCAACAAGCTAGTTAAGAGGCATACTAGGGACTCTTTGTTTGTCTACATATCACACATGTACTAATGTTTCGGTTAATACAATTATAGCATGATATATAAACATTTATCATAAACATAAAGATATAAATAATAACCACTTTATTATTGCCTCTAGGGCATATCTCCTTCGACCTCCCACTTGCACTAGAGTCAATAATCTAGTTTACATTTGTAAAGATATAACACCTTGGCCTTATGGTGCTTTATCATGTATTGCTCACGGGAGAGGTTTTTAGTCAACGGATCTGACACGCTCAGAAACGTATGTATTTTGTAATTCATTTGCGTCTCAACGCATCACTTATTTCCAAATGAGTCGGCATTAAATATGTTTGATCTTCTGGTGGAACCTTAATTCCGCTGTCTGAAATATGTCACTAATATTGTCACACACAATATAGCTTCAAAGTTCTGACTCTGTCGGAACTGCACCAAGTTCTCAAAGAACCTTTTGACTTAACATCCTTTGTCATTGTCAAAATAATGACATACTCTGCCTTCTTTTGTAGAATCCGTCACAATATTTAGAACTCTTCTAAATTTAGCATAGACAACTTCTAGCTCATTGTGCTACCTTTTAAACAACACTTAGTCTAATTTGAGATTGAAATTATATTTTATATGTGACAAAACCAATATCGGTGTAACACCTTACAGCGATTTGTTTGTCATTTCTTCATACAAAAAAAATATATATCCTTAGTTCTTCTAAAGTACTCAAGGATATTCTTAATGTCGTCCAATGATCATCATATGAATCATTCTGGTATATGCTGATAACACTTTATAGCACATGATATCTGATTGTGTACATATTATCCGTGATCTATAATCACTCATGTGTTTTTACTCATTGAGTGTCAGATACACTCAAGTCTTGTTAAACCTTCACATGACAAGAACATTTTCTTAAAATTTCTATATTGAACTACTTCAATATCCATCATATGTACTTTGACTTAAACTTATTTATGTGTTTCAATCTATCTTCATAGATCTTGACACTAAATTTGTTTCAGTCCATATCCTTTCATTGAAGTTAATTCTCAATGAAACCTTTTAATCAAGTATATAATTACATCATTTATAACCAACTATATGTCACCTACATAAAGTATTATAAATGTGTCTTAGCGCTCCCACTTAATTTCTTGCAAATGCAAGCCTCTTCATCGTCTCTCGATGAAATCAAAAACTCTTTGACTATTTCATCCGGTGAAGATTCCAACTCCGCAATACTTACTTCATCCAATTGAAGTTCGTATACCTATCTAGTATTCCACGGACCAGCAAAACTCTTGGTTGTATCTTGTATACACCTTTAATACATACTTCTGATAAGTAATGTATTTTGCCATCCTACTAGCATATCTCATAAAAGAAATATGTAGTGATTACTAGAATAATCCACAAAGACTATAAGCATTGCTACGGAAGATCTAATCTTATCGTAGTCAACTCTTTGAACTTTGTCGTAAACAATTTTTCAACAAGTCGAGCTTCTTCAAAGATATTTCATCTAAGTCTATAGATCCATTTACTTTCAAAAAGTATTCATCTATTATGGATTTCATGGTGCATGGCCATTTTAACTGAGTCAGGGCCCATCATAACTTCTTTGCTTGTAGTTGGTTTATCATTGTTCAAAATCAATCCTTTGTCCACAAATCATTTATTTGATCACAAAGTAAACCATACCTACAAGGTTCAATATGTACTTCGATCTCCATGGCTAAAACACTTTGTAGTCATAGGAGCCATGATCGTCGTGGCCGCTTCCGGAACCAATTCCGATGCTGCGCTACTCGATCATTATGCTCGTGTTCATAAACCTTATCAAGTTCTATTGTCCTCCCACTCAAAAACTTCGCTAGAAACAATTTCTTGGAAATAAGAAACATTGACAAACACTTTTGTCTTTGTCTCCATTGTGGGAAGAATTCCCAATCAATTCTCCGGGATAACCAACAAAGACATTCATCCGATTTTGGTTGTAAACTTATTTACTTATGCTATGCATACCAAAATTTAAGAAAAGACTATTAGGGTTTATACCCATGTCATAACTCGTATGATGTCATTTCAACGGATCATGATGATGCTCTATTCAAGTGTAAAACGGTAGTCTCTAAAGCATAATTCACAAAAATATAATGGCATTAATATTTTATCTCATCATTGACCCAACTAGGTTTGGATACATCTCTCGGATACTTCATCATCACTATGATACTCCAAGAAATGTGAGTTGTAGAACAATTTCATAACTCTCTTAGATGTTCGCTAAAACTAGTAATTCAAATATTTCCACTATGATCCAATCATAGATATTTGACTTTTCTATTACGATGATTTCTACTTCATGCTGAAATTTATTTGAATCCATTCAAATGTTTCAAACTTCTTCCTTATCGAATATATCCACATATATATACTCAATTCATTGTTTGAAGTTTTCATGAAGTATAAGAATCTTCCGCACACAACTATGCCCAATGATCCATATACATCATCATGTATGTTTCCACTAAGTTAGTTGCCCGTTCAAAACTTGGCCTATGAACGGTATTTTAGTCATTCTCTTTTAGAAAAGATTTGCAAGCGCCAAACGATTCAAAAAATCAAATGACTCCAAAAATCCATTTGCATGGAGTTTCTTCATGCGTTCCTTTCCAACATGACCTAAATGGCGGTTCCACAAATAAGTGGAATTCAAATCATTTGCCTTATAGCATTTTAGCGTCAGTGTTATGTATGTGTGTTTCACCATTAAGATTTATAATAACTTATCCATCGTACATGGAGTAATGTCATAATTTAAACAACTCATTGTTTTCATTTGACCAGAGCAAAATAACAATTATTAAGTTCTTTATTATAAATTCTAAGGGTTAGATAGAATGCCAACAATGAACATAATAACACTTTATTTTTGTTCCGGTGTGCATTCCTATCATATTCCTTGTCGATCACTTAGGCCATTGTATTCTTGTATTGCGTTGTTTTGTATGACACTTCATACCAACCAATATAGTACTAATACCCAAGAATTTATTAGTGTGACTTAACTAGGAATACAACCATAACATGTATATCATTTATATACACCTGAGCTAGACTTTCTAGTCTTTTCTTTTCTTTTTGCCAAAATATCTTTTGCCGCTTCTCTTTTAGCTTTCCTCATTATTCAGAAAAACACTTCAACATCAATAACTTCTAGGTTTGTTGGTCTAATACCAATAACCTTGAGGTTCTTATTTTGAAGTTAATCATCATATGACAAGTGTTCCAGATTTCACTATTAGTAACTTTGTAATACGATGAACAATTTCACTCATAATTTTATCCATTAATTCATGACAACTTTCCGAGACCATGTCCGTACATGCTAGGCTCATAAAGTTTAAACCTTGGTATTTGCATGTGCAAATCTAGCTTGCACCCGTTGTATGCACACGTAGAATCTATCACACCCGATCATCACGTGATGCTTCGAAACGACGAGTCTTAGCAACGGTGCATATTAAGGATGGTCACTTCATGGATATGCGAATATCGTTAGTGCCCCAATAGTTGGAGGATTGTGACGCCTTGCGTCTTCAACCTTCGTACATTCCCATAAAACTTATGAGTTCATGTAGTCTCACCAAATTATATTCTATCATCTTGCAATAAGGTCTTAGATATCACATATATCTCATACCTTGATTATTTCTGAAAACTAAATTTTCAGCTCCTTACTTTTCAAACAGATTTGAACTTCAAGTTTCACGGAGACAAGATAACTTTAGGTACTAATTGAAACCATAGCTCTTTGAATCAACAATGTGAGGTTTACTAAAAGTTTGCAATAGGACTTAATCAATTCTTGATTCTTTAACAATACGGTACCAATCCGTAAAGTTTCTTGTCGATTTTAACAAAGTATTTCTATCTCAATTACAAGACTAGCGCATGGTAGAAAACGGATGCCAATACTACAAAATTAATTCAAAATACTACTCAGACTATGTTTATGATAATTAGTTCATGTTTTAATCTAATTACTAATGAACTCCCACTTAATACAACATCCCTCATAGATGTTAAGTGGTACACGATCCAAATCCGCTACACCAAAACCGATCATCGCGTGAGATGATGTAGCTTCAATAGTGAACATCAAAATGTTGATCATATCATCCATATGACTCGTGTTCAACCTTTCGGTTTCCGTTGTCCCGAGGCCATGTCTGTACATGCTAGGCTTGTCAAGCAAAACCCAAGTATTCCGCGTGTGCAACATGGCTTACACCCGTTGTATGTGAACGTTGAGTCTATCACATCCGATCATCACGAGATGCTTCGAAACGACGAACTGTACAACGGTGCATACTTAGGGGAGAACACTTTATTATCTTGATATTAATGTGAGGGATAATCTTATAATGCTACCGTCGCGATCTAAGCAAAATAAGATGCATAAAAGGATTAACATCACATGCAGTTCATATGTGATATGATATGGCCCTTTTGTCTTTGCGCCTTCGATCTTCATCTCTAAAGCACGGACATGATCTCCATCATCAACGGGCATGATCTCCATCATCGTCGGCGTAGCGTCAAGGTCCATGGCGCCGTCTTCATGGTTGTTCACCTCATGTAGCAACTATTACAACTACTTTGAAATACTACTCAAAATGAAATTTAAAGACAACCATAAGGCTCCCGCCGGTTGCCACAATACAATAATGATCATCTCATACATATTCATCATCACATCATGGCCATATCACATCACCAAACCCTGCAAAAACAAGTTAGACGTCTCTAATTTGGTTTGCATATTTTACGTGGTTTAGGGTTTTCGAGAGAGATCTAATCTACCTACGAACATGAACCACAACGGTGATACTAATGTTGTCAATAGAAGAGTAAATTGAATCTTCACTATAGTAGGAATGACAGACACCCGCAAAGCCTCTTATGCAATACAAGTTGCATGTCGAACGAGGAACAAGTCTCATGAACGCGGTCATGTAAAGTTAGTCCGGGCCGCTTCATCCTACTATGCCACAAAGATGCAAAGTACTCAAACTAAAGATAACAAGAGCATCAACGCCCACAAAACCATTGTGTTCTACTCGTGCAACCATCTATGCATAGACACGGCTCTGATACCACTGTAGGATAACGTTGCATAGAAAACAAAAATTTCCTACCGCGAACACGCAATCCAAGCCAAGATGCAATCTAGAAGACGGTAGCAACGAGGGGGTATCGAGTCTCACCCTTGAAGAGATTCCAAAGCCTACAAGATGAGGCTCTTGTTGCTGCGGTAGACGTTCACTTGCCGCTTGCAAAAGCGCGTAGAAGATCTTGATCACGATCGGTTCCGGCGCCACGAACGGGCAGCACCTCCGTACTCGGTCACACGTTCGGTTGTTGATGAAGACGACGTCCACCTCCCCGTTCCGGCGGGCAGCGGAAGTAGTAGCTCCTCTTGAATCCGACAAAGCACGACGGCGTGGTGTTGGTGGTGGTGGAGAATTCCGGCGGAGCTTCGCTTAAGCGTGCGGGATGTGGTGGAGGAGAGAGACCGCTAGGGTTTGGGGAGAGAGGGGGTTGGGCGCCGGCCCTCTAAGGGGTGCGGCCAAGGCTGAGGCTTGAAGTGGTCAGCCCCCTCTCCTATGCCCCTCATTATATAGGTGGAAGCACCAAGAGTTCTAGTCCAAGTCTTCGAATAAGACCCCAACACTAAAACCTCCCATATGTGGGAAACCTACTCAAGGAGGGAGTCCTACCCAAGGTGGGACTCCCACCTTTCCTTGAGGTGGGTTGGCCGGCCACCCTAGGGGAGTCCACCTTGGACTCCTCCCCTTTAGGGTTGGCTGGTCATGTAAGGTGGAGTCCCTCCGGGACTCTACTTTCCATGGTGATTTCTTCCGGACTTTTCTAGAACCTTCTAGAACCTGCCATAAATGCACCGGATCATTTCCAAACTTGGAATATGACTTCCTATATATGAATCTTATTCTCTGGACCATTCCGGAACTCCTCGTGATGTCCGGATCTCATCCGGGACTCCGAACAAATATTCGAACTCCATTCCATATTCAAGTTCTACCATTTCAACATCCAACTTTAAGTGTGTCACCCTACGGTTCGTGAACTATGCGGACATGGTTGAGTACTCACTCCGACCAATAACCAATAGCGGGATCTCGGAGATCCATAATGGCTCCCACATATTCAACGATGACTTTAGTGATCGAATGAACCATTCACATACGATACCAATTCCCTTTGTCACGCGATATTTTACTTGTCCGAGGTTTGATCTTCGGTATCACTCTATACCTTGTTCATCCTCGTCTCCCGACAAGTACTCTTTACTCGTACCGTGGTATGTGGTCTCTTATGAACTTTTTCATATGCTTGCAAGACATTAGACGACATTCCACCGAGAGGGCCCAGAGTATATCTATCCATCATCGGGATGGACAAATCCCACTCGTTGATCCATATGCCTCAACTCATACTTTCCGGATACTTAATCCCACCTTTATAACCACCCATTTACGCAGTGGCGTTTGATGTAATCAAAGTACCTTTCCGAGTATAAGTGATTTACATGATCTCATGGTTATAAGGACTAGGTAACTATGTATCGAAAGCTTATAGCAAATAACTTAATGACGAGATCTTATGCTACGCTTAATTGGGTGTGTCCATTACATCATTCATACAATGATATAACCTTGTTATTAATAACATCCAATGTTCATGATTATGAAACTAATCATCCATTAATCAACAAGCTAGTTAAGAGGCATACTAGGGACTCTTTGTTTGTCTACATATCACACATGTACTAATGTTTCGGTTAATACAATTATAGCATGATATATAAACATTTATCATAAACATAAAGATATAAATAATAACCACTTTATTATTGCCTCTAGGGCATATCTCCTTCAAGAGCCTCTACTAGCAACAGAGAGCATGCAAGAACATAAACAACATATATGATAGATTGATAATCAACTTGACATAGTATTCCATATTCATCGGATCCCAACAAACACAACATGTAGCATTACAAATAGACGATCTTGATCATGATAGGCAGCTCACAAGATCTAACATGATAGCACAATGAGGAGAAGACAACCATCTAGCTACCGCTATGGACCCATAGTCCAGGGGTGAACTACTCACACATCGATCCGGAGGCGATCGTGGTGATGAAGAGACCTCCGGGAGATGATTCCCCTCTCCGGCGAGGTGCCGGAGGCGATCTCCTGAATCCCCCGAGATGGGATTGGCGGCGGCGGCGTCTCTGGAAGGTTTTCCGTATCGTGGCTCTCGGTACTGGGGTATTCGCGACAAAGGCTTTAAGTAGGCGGAAGGGCGGAGTCGGAGGGCTGACGGGGGCCCCACACCATAGGGCGGCGCGGGGACCATCCTGGCCGCGCGGCCCTGTGGTGTCAGCGCCCCGTCGCCCCACTTCGTTTCCCTTTCGGTCTTCTGGAATCTTCTTGGAAAAATAAGACCCTGGACGTTGATTTCGTCCAATTCCGAGAATATTTCCTTTGTAGGATTTCTGAAACCAAAAACAACAGAAAACAACAACTGGCTCTTCGGCATCTCGTCAATAGGTTAGTGCCAGAAAATGCATAATAATGACATAAAGTGTGTATAAAACATGTGAGTATCATCATAAAAGTAGCATGGAACATAAGAAATTATAGATACGTTTGAGACGTATCATGCGCCCTGCCACGAGTTGGTTCGCAACACCTCGGGAGAGAACGTTTTTCTCCTACTGGTCGATAAACCTTGGTTTCTTACTTAGGAAAAACTTCCTGTTGTGCTCATCATACCTTCCTCTTGGGGTTCCACTCAACGTTGCGCATAAATTCTCCTTCATCAACTCTGCGCTCAGCAACGGGCTCGGAGGTGACGGGCTCAGAGGCGATGGGCGCGGAGGCGATGGGCTCGGGGGCGATGGCCGCCGACGCATTCTTCTTCTCCATCACCGACAGGGGAGCGCGCGTAGGGCGGTTGGAGTTTTTTTTTTTGATTTGGAGAAGTTGATGGGACGTGAGAGGCGTGGTTGCGTGCGTCAGGGAGAGAGGGGTTCTGTACAGGCAAGGTGACGGTTGGTCTCGGCAGTTCCAAAAAACTACATGTTTGGTGTCAACACGCGCACAGCCTAACCGCTGCACACCGCGACACGCATCCGTGGTTACGTGTACTCAGTTCTACCCTCGAGTCTTACACTGGAAAAATATATGTACTCAGTTTTCCCTCGAGTACTAATATTGGCTAGTGCAATATACTCAGTTTTACCCTCAAGTGGCTGGTCAACGGAGAGTCAACAAATGGGATTAAGCTATCTAATTGAATCATTTCATGCGCAAAAAATTCCAATAAAGATAAAACCATAGTGGCACTTACTAATGGAGTCTTCTTACGCGACCTCCCATGTTGGGAACCATAACAATCATAGATAAATCAAGTTTTACCACAAATTGCCATTCTCAAATCACCTAGTAGCTATGAAGGTGCATGGCTTTCCACAATAAGCCCTTCCCAAAACCAGCTTTTCCCAAAACATACTTTGTTTGAATGAGGCCACAATTTTCACACTCATGTATATTTGTATTGCAAATAGTTTGAGGTAGGCCAAGATGGGTTTCATTGTACAAAACAAGCATTTTCCATTTTTTAAATCTCATATTTGAATCCCTTAGTCTGTTTACTACTCACGTGCCCTTGGTTTCTTGATACTACTCAGATTTGCCCTCTCCCTTCACAAATTCTCACAGACGCCCAACCTTGCCCTGATTGGTCTAGCCCTTGTCACGCGGATCGTGCCCGCCGACCGTTGATCGTATGATCTAACGGGCAGGATAACCCCTCTCTCTCTCTGATTGGGGCCCACCACCCTCTCTTTCTTTGTCGGCATTTAGGCATTATAAACTCTTTTAGGCATTACTTTTCACGCAAAAAATGATAAACCATCACCAATTACTTGTAGCCGTTACTTTTCACGCTAAAAATGATAAACCATCACCGATTTGTTGTAGCCATTACTTTTCACGCAAAAATTGATAAACTTTTCACGCAAAACTATGATCATCAATTTGGTCAAACCAACCCTATAATTTATATGCCTAAAAAATTATACCATTGGATTCATATGCAAATGAAGCTTCCAACGATATAATGTTTGTGATATATATTTCATATTTTGTTGAACAAATTAATGGTCAAAGTTCTTCTCAAATCACGAAATGTGCTTATAAACCGGTATGGAGGGAGTAGCCATTACTTTTACGCAAAAAATGATAAACCATCACCGATTTGTTGTAGCCATTAATTTTCACGCAAACATGATAAAGCATCACCAGTTTGTTGTAGGCATTACTTTTCACGCAAAAAATGATAAACCATCACCTATTTCTTGTAGCCATTACTTTTCACGCAAAAAATGATAAACCATCACCGATTTGTTGTAGCCATTACTTTTCACGCTAAAAATGACAAACCATCACCGATTTCTTGTAGCCATTACTTTTCACGCTAAAAATGATAAACCATCATTGATTTCTTAGCCATTACTTTTCACGCTAAAAATGATAAACCATCACCGATTTCTTGTAGCCATTACTTTGTTGGAGATATGCCCAAGAGGCAATAATAAAAGTGTTTATTGTTATATCTTAGTGTTCATGATAAATGTTTACATCCCATGCTATAATTGTATTAACCGGAAACATTAATACTGGTGCGTTTTGTAAACATAAAGGAGTCCCTAGTAAGCCTCTTGTTAAACTAGCTTGTTGATTAATAGATGATCATGGTTTCCTGATCATGAACATTGGATGTTATTAATAACAAGATCATATCATTAGGTGAATGATGTGATGGACATACACCCATAGTAAGCGTAGCATACAATGAAGTCATTTAGTTCTTTATGCTTCAAGCTTTAATTTGCATAGGAACTTAATCCTTCGACCATGAGATCTTGTTAATCACCTACACCGGACGGATGCTTTGATGACACCAAACACTACTGCGTAAATGGATAGTTATGAAGGTGGCATTAAGTGTTCGGAAAGTATAGGGTTGAGGCACTTGTATCAATAGTGGGATTTGTCCATCCTAATGACAGATAGATATACTCTGGGCCCTCTCGGTGAAATGATACCTAATTAGCTTGCAAGCATGTGACTGGTTCACAAGGGATATCATATCACGGTACGAGTAAAGAGTACTTATCGGTAACGAGGTTGAACTAGGTATGGAGATACCGATGATCAAACTTTGGATAAGTAAAATATCGCGAGACAAAGGGAATTGTTATTTTATGTGAATGATTCTTTCGATCACGAAGTCATCGTTGAATATGTGGGAGCTATTATGGATCTCCAGGTCCCGCTATTAGTTATTGATCGGAGAGGAGTCTCGATCATGTCCGCATAGTTCTCGAACCGTAGGGTGACACACTTAAGGTTTGATGTCGTTTTAAGTAGATATGGAATATGGAATGGAGCTCGAATGTTGTTCGGAGTCTCGGATGGGATCCAGGACATCACGAGGAGTTCCGGAATGGTCCGGAGAATAAGATTCATATATAGGAAGTCACTTTCCAAGTTTGGAAATGATCCGGTGCATTTATCCAAGGCGCTAGAATGTTCTAGAACCTTCCGGAAGAAATCACCATGGAATGTGGAGTCCCGGATGGACTCCACCAACCCTAGCCGGCCAGCCAAAGGGGAAGGTGGAGTCCATGGTGGAATCCACCTCCATGGCCGGCCATAGGGGGAGGAAAGGGAGGAGTCCCACTTCCCCTAGGTTTCACCATATGGTAAGTTTTTGAGTTGGACTCTTATTCGAATCTTTGGGCAAACCCTAGGGGTTCCACCTATATAATGAGGAGGAGAGGGGAGGGGCTGGCTACTACTTGGCCGCACCACCAAGGGGCACCAAGGCTGGCGCCCAAGAGCACCCCCTCTCCCAAACCCTAGCTACTCCCTCCTCCTTCTTCTCCCGCGGCGCTTACGGCGAAGCCCTACCGGAGATCTCCACCACCACCGTCACCATGCCATCGTGCTGGCGGGATTCCGAGGAGGATATACTACATCCGCTGCCCACTGGAACGGGGAGAAGGACGTCGTCATCAACACCGAACGTGTGACCGAGTACGGAGGTGCTGCCCGATTGTGGCACCATCAAGATCTTCTACGCGCTTTTGAAAGCGGCAAGTGATCGACTACATCAACCACGAGATCTAATCTCGTAGGCTTTGGAATCTTCGAGGGTTAGTCTCACATACATCTCGTTGCTACCATCTACTAGATTAGATCTTGGCTTGTTATTCGTTCTTGCGGTAGGAAATTTTTTGTTTTCTATGCTACGAATCCCAACATACTTTTCACGCTAAAAATGATAAACCATCACCGATTTCTTGTAGCCATTACTTTTCACGCTAAAAATGATAAACGAAACAATCTATCTATCTCTGTATTTGAAGTTTGGGAGGGTTCACCATCCACTTATGATAACTTTCGAGGTGTTGACCTGAAAATCAACTAGGTATTATAAAGGGAAATAAAAGTTCAAAAAATTGTAAAAATGAAAGAATCTACCTATCTTCGTATAGAAGATCATCTGTATGAAATTTGAGGTCATTTAGAGAAGGTCGAAAAAACCTAACTTGTTACAAAAGCTGGTTTCAGTGAGACCAAACGGCATGCGCTTAAGCAAAGTGATTTCTTCGAACATCCCCAAATGACCCCAAATTTGCCATACATGATGCCATACGTGTAACAACAAGGAATATCTAAAAGGTGTCAAAAACTTTTGCCGAACCGTATAGCTCTATAAAAAAAACCTCACCATGGTACCAGTAAATTTTTTAGTTACAAACTTTCGTATTTTACCTAACCTTCAACAGGAAACTTGTTTCAAATTCATTTTGGCATACAAGAAACAAATCTTACCTTGATTCGAGCACCACATCCTCCAAATGATGTCGATGCCAATATCGGCATGGTCAGAACGGCTATTATCGCCGCCAATGCTAGGTCACTTTCGGGATGCACCCTCAATCCCGTCCCCTCATTCGATCACTGACACACCAGAGATACCGCCGAGGCCACTGCCGAACGTACATGCTCATGCCAACGCTAAACATGCACGCCGCTGTGGGCACGGCCACGCCGCACCGCTATGCTGGACGCCACAGACCACCGCGAGGTCTTTCCCTTCGCCACCACACTACCCTAGCACCCATCTATACACGCCAGAAAGGAGAGACACTAGTTATCTCTACATTGCTTGCGTTCGTGTCCAACACCCTCAGGCAAACTGTTGAGGTAGTCATCGATGTCCTTGACCATTTCTTTTCTTCTTTGCTTGGTTAAACACGTCTAGTTCATATCTATCTAATGCGTCTGGTCTCGCCTCATGCAGTTCTTTGTGGACGTCGATCTCATCTCGGCACCCCGCAGGCCACCTCCTCCGTGCCATCGCTGTAGAGCTCCGTTTAAAAATCTAATCCTACTCGTGTATTGCCCCTTGTGTCAGTGTCATGGCCCCACTTGTCAATCGATATACCGAAGCAGCACTCGTCCGTGTTTTGCTTAAGGATACGACGATGCTTACGGTCAAACAAAGATGGATGGTCCGACGTGTCTTTGCGGGATCTACGTGGCCCCACTAGTAAGTAGATAACGGTCAAAGTTGTTGACCCGTCGGGCAAACGGCCGTTCCAACACTTGTGAGGGCTTCAGATAAGGGCTTGGCAAAAACTGAGGAAAAACTAAGTGGCTGGAGAAAACTGAGCACAACTAAGGACCCGAGGGCACGGAAATAGAAATCCCATGAATATATGTGTATAGGGGGCCGCCATTGGCGGAGTTGTTGTATCTAGTCTAGTTCTAATCTGCTGGTTGCGATGTCTAGGCGTATCGCGTATATGTTTTCTATTTTTGAATCTCCTCTAAGGGGTGCCCCTGCCTGACTTTATATATGCAACCAGGTTAGGGTTTACAAGAGTCCTAGTAGAGTACGAATTGGAGTCTTCTTTCTTGTAGTTCACGTCGATATTACATGCGGGTCCAGCTTGTTGAGTCCTTGTGCCGGTCCATCTTCATAATTTGCACCGAGTATAGCAATGTCGGGTACCCGAAGGGTAATACCCACATCAGTAGCCCCTGAGTATCTGGCCGAAGTGAAGCTTCGGGCAGGGACTAAAGTCATCTTCATATGAATGTCTTGATCATCCGAAGAATTGTCGAGGAACCGCCTCGTTAATTGGCACCATCTGTGGGAAACACGACGGCTGGATTTTGTAATCCGGACGAGATCCGTCGTCATCAACATCAACAACAAGAGCGCTACTGAGCGAACCAGATCGCATTGCATCGGATCGTTCGCATCAGCGTGGTTAGCCGAGTTCGTCATCACCAAGCGGATCCTAACGAAGCCGATAACATAATCACGTTCTGCGTCGCCACTGGTTTGTGAAATCGCGGCAATAGCCGAGGACAACCCAGCTAGCTTATTTCCTATGCCGGGTCAAATCAACGACCAATCAAGCATGATCCCATCTGCTACAGAGCAGACATTACGGGCACGCGCTGCAATTAATTAGGAGAATCAAGCACGACTCTCAGACGGCAAGGAGATCAAAGTCAGCATTAATTCTAGATTCACGGAATCAATTGGAATTGAAGCATCGTGCTGCTCCGGTTTCATCCGACGAATTTTTTTATCAGATTGAAACAAAGCTTCGACGCCATCAATTGCATCATCTGCATCGACTATTACTTCCCTACATGGATCAAGTCATCCGAGTTCATCAACGACGAACATCCGATACAAAAACATCAGGTGCTACATTTCCAATTAATTACTACTTGCAAACTTTATTTCGTCAAATATTTTCGGCGTGCTATTATTTACCCCGAGCTTGCGCACTACATAACTGCAGATTGAAACAAAGCTTCGACTACTCTGATCAGTCGACCGCGTCCGCCATCGCGCACCCACCACGTGCTCGGGGGCTCGCATGTCACCAGTCATGGATCCGCCATATCAACTACATCTTCTTCATCGGCCACGCTGGTCGGACGCCGCGCTGTTACATCAAATATTTATGGTGCGCAATTATTTCGACTGCGTACTCTTCATTGACTACTTCCGTCCAGGCACCTCGCGGCTACATCGACTATTTCTGGCTGCGCAACTGTTTTGACCGCGCCCGTCACATCGCCCATCTTTTGGCCACGCAACCACTTCGACTGCTCTACCACGTGACCTTCCTCCACATTGGCCTCACCGCAGCCGAGCTAATGGCTTCATCGTCTATGGTTGTCAATGGATTTATCTTCTATGTCTATATAAATAAGTGACCCGATGCACTCCCAGGTCAGTGGCTTCATCATCTGTGGTTATCAATGGATTTATCTTCTACGGCTATATAAATAATTAACCCGATGCACTCCCGGGTCGGTGGCTTCATCATCTATGGTTATCAATGGATTTATCTTCTATGACTATATAAATATTGACCCGATGCACTCCCGGGTCAGTGGATTCATCGTCTGTAATCTTCAATGGATATCATTTTATATAATATTAACCCGATACACTTTCGGGAGCGCTGGAAGTACTCAGGGGCTCCTAGAAGATCTTCGACTACTGCGTCTACTCTCATCACTCCCATCGGGAGCGTTGGTTCACTGGAATTCAAGAAAACATGAAGACTCCTTACACTATCACTCCCATCGGGAGCGCTGGTTCGCTTGAATTCAAGAAAACATGAAGACTCCTTACACTATCACTCCCATCGGGAGCGCTGGTTCGCTAGAATTCAATAAAACATGAAGACTCCTTATACTATCACTCTCGTCGGGAGAGCTGGTTCGCTGGAATTCAAGCAACATGAAGAATCCTTATACTATCAATGATTTCATCAAAGCCTCAGGGAACATGCAAGTGCTGCAATGGATGGCAATCTATGGACTGCCATAAAAAATACAAACAATTTCCACGAAAGCCTCAGGGAACATGCGAGTGCTGCAATCGATAGAAATCACGGCTCAACAAGATATGTTGCGATTACTATGGGTCCATCGGGCCTTGAACGTGAACTGATCACTCACAACTTGCTGATGACCACCATACAAAATACACGGCTCAGTAAGATGGAATGGGTCCGTCGGGTCTGTAGTGCACCCTATGTTCAGGTGTTTCCACTGACGATTTACAGAAGTACACGACTCAGTAAAATGGAATGAGTCCGTCGGGCCTGCAGCGTACCCTACGTTTGGGTCTTGCTGCAGACCAATCATCAACTCCTCCGGGACATCATCAAAATCATCGACTCCTCCGGGACACCATCAAATCATCGACTCATTCGAGACATCATCAAAATCATCGACTCCTCTATCATCGACTCCTTCGGGACATTATCAAAATCATTGACTCCTCTGTGACATCACCAAATCATCAACTCCTCTATGACATCATCTAAATCATCGACATCATCAAAAGCATCTAAATGTTCTCGGAACTCGAAGAAATCTACAGTATTCGACTCAGCATTTTTACACCCTATACATGACTATTTCATATTCATCTACAGGCTCGGGGGCTACTCCCATCGAGAGCGCTGGCCGCGCAGCCAATAAAAAGATGGAAGCCTCGTCGATAAAGAAGAATGAACCCGAAGGTTCTAACAATCCAGTTCTTCGGTTTCTCTCGAAGCTTGCACCGTTTTGAAGACCCGGTAGATTTACAATTATCAAATGATGGGATAATTTTAATACGTCGACATCAACATCAAGCTCTTCGAGTAGTGCAACTTGAGTCTACGCACACTTTCAAGCACTCATCCATAGACTCGGGGGCTACTCCCAACGGGAGCGCTGGCCGTGCACCCGATAAATAATAACTTCGACTCTACATCAAGCACAAGATTCAACAGATGATCAAGACATTCGAACGATGGCAACTTTAGTCCCTGCCCGAAGCTTCATTTCGGCCAGACACTCGGGAGCTACTGTTGTGGGCATTACCCTACGGGTACCCGACATTTCTATACCCGATACAAATTATGAAGATGGACCAGCGCAAGGACTCGGCAAGCTGGACCCACAAGGAATATCAACTTGGATTACAAGAAAGAAGACTCCAATACAAATTCTACTAGGACTCTTGTAAACCCTAACCTGGTTGATATATAAAGCCAGGCATGGGCACCCCTTGGGGGGGATATTCAGAAATAGAAAACATAGACGCGATACGCCTAGACATTGCAACCCGCAGATTAGAACTAGACTAGATCCAACAACTCCGCCAATGGTAGCCCCCTTTGGGAGGATATTCATATAGTGGATTGTTAGCAGGACGTAGCAATCCTCCTCCGCGGGGACGTGAACCTAGGTACGTCGTGTCTTCTCTCGCTCCCGGAATCTCCATCGTCGCCTTCCGTCAACCCTAAGCCCCTCATGGTGGGCATTGCCGAGGAACTGCCTCGTCAATATTTATATAGCCATAGAAGATAAATCCATTTATAACCATAGACGATGAAGCCATTAGCTCAGTTGCGACGAGGCCAATATGGAAGCAGGTCGCATGGTGGACTGATACGTCCCAAACGTATCTATAATTTCTTATGTTCCATGCTAGTTTTATGATAATACTCACATGTTTTATACACACTTTGCATCATTTATACGCATCTTCCGGCACTAACCTATTAACGAGATGCCGAAGCGCCAGTTCCTATTTTGTGCTGTTTTTGGTTTCAGAAATCCTACACAGGAAATATTCTCGGAATTGGACGAAACGAACACCCAGGGTCTTATTTTTCCACGGAGCTTCCAGAAGACCGAAGGAGATACGAAGTGGGGCCACGAGGTGGCGACACCACAAGGCGGCGCGGCCAAGGGGGGCGCGCCGCCCTATGGTGTGGGCCCCTCGTGAGCCTCCCGACTCTGCCCTTCCGCCTACTTAAACTCTCCGTCGCGAAAACCCTATTACCGAGAGCCACGATACGGAAAAAGTTCCAGAGACGCCGCCGCCGCCAATCCCATCTCGGGGATTCAGGAGATCGCCTCCGGCACCCTCGCCGGAGAGGGGAATCATCTCCTGGAGGACTCTACATCACCATGATCGCCTCCGGACTGATGTGTGAGTAGTTCATCCTTGGACTATGGGTCCATAGCAGTAGCTAGATGGTTGTCTTCTCCTCTTGTGCTATCATGTTTAGATCTTGTGAGCTGCCTATCATGATCAAGATCGTCTATTTGTAATGCTACATGTTGTGTTTGTTGGGATCCGATGAATATCGAATACAATGTCAAGTTGATTATCAATCTATCATATATGTGTTGTTTATGTTCTTGCATGCTCTCTGTTGCTAGTAGAGGCTCTAGCCAAGTTGATACTTGTGACTCCAAGAGGGAGTATTTATGCTCGATAGTGGGTTCATGCCTCCATTGAATCTGGGACAGTGACATAAAGTTCTAAGGTTGTGGATGTGTTGTTGCCACTAGGGATAAAACATCAATGCTTTGTCTAAGGATATTTGTGTTGATTACATTACGCACCATACTTAATGCAATTGTTTGTTGTTTGCAACATAATACTAGAAGGGGTGCGGATGCTAACCCGAAGGTGGACTTTTTAGGCATAGATGCATGCTGGATAGCGGTCTATGTACTTTGCCCTAATTAAATCTCATAGTAGTCATCATGATATGTATGTGCATTGTTATGCCCTCTCTATTTGTCAATTACCCAACTGTAATTTGTTCACCCAACATGCTATTGCTTATTGGAGAGACACCACTAGTGAACTGTGGACCCCGGTCCATTCTTTTACATCTGAAATACAATCTACTGCAAACTCTGTTCTCTGTTGTTCTTCGCAAACAAACATCATTCTTCACACCATACGTTTAATCATTTGTTTACAGCAAGCTGGTGAGATTGACAACCTCACTGTTAAGTTGGGGCAAAGTATTTTGATTGTGTTGTGCAGGTTCCACGTTGGCGCCGGAATCCCTGGTGTTGCGCCGCACTACACTCCTCCACCAACAACCTTCACGTGGCCTTCATCTCCTACTGGTTCGATAACCTTGGTTTCTTTCTGAGGGAAAACTTACTACTGTGCGCATCACACCTTCCTCTTGGGATTCCCAACGGACGTGTGCATCACGCGCCATCATGGACGCAGTCGAAGTAATTGCGCAATCGGAAATAGTTGAAGTGGCGGGCGCAGTTGAAGTAATCGCCCGACCAAAAAATAGTCGATGTGGCGGGCGCAGTAGTCGCACATGCAGGAATAGTGGATGTAGTCGCGCGGCGCATGGCCGGCGTGACCAATGAAGAAGACGTAGTTGATATGACAGATCCATTACTGGTGAGCACTCAAGTATATCTAGTCCGCGATGATGGGCGCGGTCGACCGAGCAGAGTAGTCGAAGCTTTGTTTCAATCTGCAGTTATATTGTGTGTACAAATTCGTGCGCAAATAATAACACGAGCCAAAAAATATTTGGTGATTTTTTTGCGTAATTGGAAATATAACACCTGATATTTTTGTATCGGATGTTCGTCGCTGATGAACTCGGATGGCTTGATCCATGTAGGGGAGTAGCAGTCGATGAATAAGGCGTATCCGCGATGGGTGAGTACCCGAGTGTGTGAAGTCCGCAACAGACGAATAGTCAGATCTTATTCTGATCGGCTTAGATCGCCATGATCATATGAGTTAATGTTGTCCACTTCTGATATAGACTTCGCGGGATTGATTTCGCGAATAGAGGTTGTTGAATACCATAAGATGTGTCGTGCATTGATATGCAACGTCGAAACTTTCGAGCCAAGCTTCTTTCTTCTACTCATGAGGCCATGAGTACTTTAGCCTTTGTGGTCCGGCCTAGGTCGCGCAAATCAACATGCGAAGAATTAGAAAAATCTTTACTATTAAATGAGAGTTGGTCGTTTGACACTCAACGCGTTTGATGGTCGTCATTGAAAGCATCTTAACCGTTCAATTTAATCTAAAAAACTAACACCGTCTGATCGATTTGTATATGGTATACATACCTTGTCCCACCCAGGCCCGCTCGACAAACTAAAACCGGAATTGAATTGGAACATGATCCCCGCAGCTGTTTTGCATATGCAGGTCAAATACTTCCAAATATGCTCCTGCCGTCCTGTGCCTTCCTTTAATTTCCTCTAGCTAATTATGGTAGTACTCCAGGAAACAAGTTAATTACAAGATATTTTCCGATATTTCCATGATGTGCATGTCATTCCCTAGAAACAATGGTGCTGCTCCTCTTCCTCTTGATCCAAGCGCGCCGCCGCCTCACCGCCCATCTCGCCGGCCACCCCAGCCCCTCCCATCCCCGCCCGACCGATGCTCGAGAGCATGAGCGTGTGTCGTCCTGTCCGCGCCGCCTGCACACTGACCACTCCCCCAACACGCCGCCTTCCTCTCGAGGGGAGTACGCGGACTAACCTGGGCCGACCTTGATGTCGCCCTCTCCCCTGACGGACGGCCTGGAGGTGCACAGTATCACCATCCACTCTCCTTCTTTATTCCCACCATAGACTATGCCGCCACCCTGCAATCCCACTTCCCACGCACATGAAACAACCTGCACACTGCATCTCGATGCCAGGAGATCGTCTGTCCCGGCTCTGCGGCTCTGCGCACTTACACAAGGCTCGATCCGCGGAACCTCTGCCCGCTGCCTCCAAAATTTTCCTGCAAAACCCTCTACCAGTGTAGGGTTCTCGATTGGGAGAGAACTTGTCTGAGATATCCACTGGAATCCTTCCTTCAGTAACAATAGCAGCTAAGCCAATTCGAAATATTGTAGTCAGTCTTGCTGATTCTTACATATAAAATTTTCATATGTGCGCCTGTTGATTGGGGGCATTTTCTGACAAGTTTTTTGGTCATACATCATCTACAGAGGAAGGGCAAGTGAAATAGAATAGTCATTGGTGCCAACTACTCAAGCGAGAAATTTAAGGTGATTCAGTCTATGGTCTTGGTATGTTTTTACCGTACGCTTTTACGCTGAGCTAGCAGAGTGAATGGACTTATGCTTTGTTTTGATGGCTTCCAGGCGTTAAAATCAGAACACCAGATTTTTCTAAAAGAATCAGAGGAATAGAAAAAGTGTTTGTCGGATGCTACAAAGATGACTACAACATTTCATCAATCAATAGGTAATTTGAGATCCTTGTTGTCTATCTCATCTGCATGAGTATGATAAGACACCTAGAAAAAAATTACAAAGTGATGTCATGGTGCACTCTACATAACTAGATGACGGTTGTTGCGGGACATCTGTATAGAGTGAGGGTTCCTTGGTTTAGGAGAAAAAATGGACAACATCTAAGATTCCATTTTAGTTTACAATTGTCCTTATATTTAATAAGAATATCATGATGCACAATATCTTTCGAGTAAATCTCTTAGAGAACCATGCATACATACAAAAGAAATCAAAATTTGTACCTCGGTATCTCTCTATGCCTCTAAAATGACCACTTCCAGTAAGACTATGCTGAAGTGTCCTTGTTATGTTCTTGTGATGAGTCATTTCCAATCAATGGGCTTGAACAATTTCATTATTTCAGAAATTATATTTATTTTGGCAAAAAAACATAAGACCTATTATCACAAGAAATTATGATAACTTTCTTTTCTGTGATGATCATTGAGATACGATTTTCCTTGCACTGCAAAAAAACATCTACAAATTGTATCGACATTCCATAGAAAATCTATTATTGGAATCTACAAAGAAATTATAGTGACAATGCCAGGACACTAAATCAAGACGTTTATATAAAATATGTACCAGGAAACATCACGCGAGGTCATCTTGCAATTTTAAATGAATATGTTCTTGCAATCTGAGTGGACATGTGATGTTTCCACGACAATGTTGGTAAGATTCTCCTGGTTCGATATTTGCTTGCTCTTTTTCTTGAAAATCATTTTTTCTCTTCGCAATACTCTGCTTGGATAAATAATTGTTGAATGAAACTTACTCTTGTAAGGCTACACGCAACTGCCAGGCCCTGGAGCAGTATGCGCACTCAGCCTCCCAAACAACATCATATTCTTTCCAATGATGTCACCATCACTAAATATAGATTGATTAACTTCATTGGCACAAAATACTTGTCATGTGACAGTTGCCATCATTCGGTTGTTAAAATAACATAGCATGCTCATTAGTATTCCCTAGCAGATGGTTGGTTTCAGATTTCTCCCCTTGAATAATATCATTGCACCTTCCAGAAGGTAGCAGTGAAACTACCGGCTCACAGAGGCGCCATTTCCTCATGAATGGATTCTTTTCCACGGGTTGAATGCTTGTACCCTTTTTCAGGGGCTGAAGGCTTGTACCTGCATAACAAAGATCATGGTTTGCTTTCACACCACGGTCATGTTTTGGAGATCAGTTTGTTTTGTTTCCTTCCGCTCAAATAAACTTGTGTGCTAACGGAACGGATTCGACATGGGAGGGAGAACAAATCAAGGTGCTGATGTGGCACATTTTTTAGTTGCATAGGCTGCATGTTAAGATAAATAGGATAGTGGGGATGATCTTCTTAGTTATATAGGTTAGGTGATGTGCATTGATGGTCTTCTTAGTTATATAGGTTAGGTGTAAATCGTTGGCAGGTCTTCAAAAGTTCTTATCATTTTAATGTTTCGCCTGGTTAGGTCTTGAATTTGTCAATACTTTTCTACTTATAATCCAATCTCATGTTGTAGTCTCTAGAATTCCTGCAGGTTGTGCATGCTGTATTTTTTGTGGAATGGAGTAATGCATTCCTAAGGATGTTGTTGCGTGCTACTAGGTTTGTCCAGCTGCTTCAGTGGGATAATATTAATTGTTCTCTTGGCTGATCTTTTTGTAGAAAAGATGGACGTGGAGAAGCTGAGCAAAGTTCTCAAAGATATGGATTTGAATGATGCGCAAACCCATGTTTGCCTGGTAGGGGGCAATGATGAGCAACATTCCTTAAGGTGATATCCATTTACTATAAGTATAATAAGGTGTATATGAGTTGAGCTATCAAACTGATTTAGATAAATGACATCTTCACTTAATTTTTTGTAACTACTTGACCAACTCAACACACCATTTGGTCCAGGATAAATGGAATTTAGCACTAACAATTTAAGAAAGCATAGTGTATCTTTATTGACTAGGTAGTGCTGATAACTTGAGATTGAGGAAAGGCTTTGCCAATAAAATAGTGAACAGGAGCTATATTGAAATTTTGTTATGCTTCAACTAGCTTAAAAGCAAACAACTACCTATTATCGGTTAAATCTGTAAACTGTTCAGAAACTTTTCTAGCGAGGATTTGTACACACAGCGACGATGGCAAACAACTTTTCTTCAACTGATATTATGACAATGTGTTATTTGAATTTTCCCTTGTGTTTAAAGAGTAGTTATCAAACCACCTGTGCAACTTTTGGGATGCTACTAATTTTTAGGTCTAAGATACAAGAAATGTATGCTCTTGCAAATATCTTATGACTTGTTTGTGTCTTCTTGAATTATTTGACAAAGCCCTATCGCGTGTGGTGTGGACGATATCCAAACAAAGAAGCCTTCAAGGCAGAAAGAGTTCAGGCATTCCCTGACCAATTAGAGAGAAGACATTAAAGAGTTCGGGCGATTGTTGACCGTGTGGTGTGTTGTGGATGGTACCCGAAACTGAAGACTGCACAAGTAGCTCAACGGGAAGAAATGTTATCTTTAATATGCACGATGTTAGAAAGAACTTGTAAATATTACAACATTTATTTTTAACACTGAACATGTGCTGCTGTGTATGTTCTAAGCAACACCGGACTGAAGAGAACATGTTGGCGCGTGTTCGGTAAAAAAAATTTACTCACAAAGGAATAGGAGCAAGTGTTGGAGTAAATGATAGAAAGCTGGAAGATGACACACATGGCAATGAACATGATACTTCCTGTTGTATTATTTATTTTTTTTGCTAATGAATAACAAGTGTATTTTGGTGCTAACATATCTTGGATGCTCTAGCTGAGTATATGAATGTGTGATTATATTTTCGGTAGTAGTTACACATGGTATTGTTTGAAGTTTTGTAGTCCTATGGTAACAAAGTGAATACTCTTGAAGATGTAACTTGTAGAACAAACTCAAATTGTTCATGAAATAATTATGATCATGAGCCTAAGAAGAAATTGTTTGCAATTTGTGCTCATGAGGAGAGAATCGTTCTATATTTTCCTTTTTAGAGCAAGACTGAAGTACTTGTGCATCGATGCATAATCTTGGTGCTTTTGTTAGAAAATTGTTTCAATCCATCTCCACATTAAGATTGTTGCATTTTTTGATTTTTGCCCCAATTTTAGTGATTACTAGCATATATGCCGTTCGCAACATGGAAAATTTGATTTTTTGGAAATAGTTTTATTTTATCATATTTTAGATTTTAAACTACAATGACAATGTTGTTGGAGTGGTGACTGCGAAGTGCAATAATAACATCGTTGGTGTGAGATGACTACAAAGTACAATGACAACGTTGCAATGGTGAAAGAGGTGCATCCATATAGACTAGAGGAAAAGGAGAATATGTGACCAAATCAATTGTCGAAGTAATCCCACATTGCCTTTCCCACTGTGAATTATGTTGTTGTTGTTAGAATATACTTGTTTGCATAATGTTGACATGTGTGGCATGGAAAAGAAAACCTGAGAGACCGTAGCAACGCACGGGCATTCAACTAGTAATTAATAAATGGGAGTGAAGGATTTGACTTGCCGGCCTTCACGTGATGGAGTAGCAAAGCTTTTGATTGATTAATCCTTTTCCTTAGGACATGAGCTGCTTGCATGCTTGGTTGGGTGATGTACGCATGTTCGCGTGAGCTTTTCCCTTTGGACTTGTCCTGATTAATTTGATTAGCCGATCTTGCAAAGGTGAAGCTGCCGTCGCGGTTGTTGATGGCGAAGCAGATGAATCGGCTAGATGGGATCTGGTGAACGTTGATGACAAAGCCGACGCTGTTGATGTTGATGATGAACTCGAGTATCCCATCCGAATGATAAAATCCAGTCGCCGCGCTTCTCCCAGACGACGCCAATTGTCGAGGCGACTCCTCGGCAATGCCCATCATGAGGGGCTTAAGGTTGATGGAAGGAGACGATGGAGATTCCGGGAGCGAGAGAAGGCACGACGTACCCAAGTTCACGTCCCCACGGTGGAGGATCGCTACGTCCTGCTAGCAATCCACTATATGAATATGTGTGTACATGGGCCGTTATTGAAGGAGTTGTTGTATCTAGTCTAGTTCTAATCTGGAGGTTGCGATGTTTAGGCGTATCTCCTCTAAGGGGTGCCCCTGCCTGACTTTATATATGCAACCAGACTAGGGTTTACAAGAGTCCTAGTAGAATACGAATTGGAGTCTTCTTTTTTGTAGTTCAAGTTGATATTACATGCGGGTCCATCTTGTCGAGTCCTTGTGCCGGTTCATCTTCATACTCTGCACCGGATATAGCAATGTTGGGTATCCGAAGGGTAATGCTCTCATCAGAAGTATTACCCAAATTTATAGTTTGACTCAAGGGGAAACACAAGAATACAAGTAACATATTAATAATTGAGGCATCACTATCAACCATACTTGTATATCAATATTCTCAAAAACAAGCGGTGATTGAAGTAGTTGATACAAAATAGTAAAATAAAAGCACTAAAAAGTAACAGTTGATTTCCAGGGTGTTGTGTGGATAAGATTGATCATATAATGAGATATTAATAACTTGGGCTCATCTCTAACTTTGTTGTGTGTAGGTATATGTTTCAAATATAGTTGCGCGCACTAACCAAGATAATTTGCACAACATATATCATCCTACTTGCCCAGTTCACCGGGGCTAACTTGGAACTACATGTAATTATGGTATACCTTTTCAAATAGACCGGAGCAATGCATTTATACGCCATGAACACATAATATACTCAAACTACTATATATTCCCCTTGATTTCCCTAACTATCGCTCTAGGGTTCGCATGTTCAACATAATAATAGGAAATACACTTTGTAGATAAATAGCAAACTCAAATATATGATGGGGCAATAGGAATTCAATACTGACATCATATCACTCGGGCCCTAGTACACAACCATTAAGCCTAATGATAGGGCAAAGATGTCCGATCTTTCGATGAGATGATGATACCGTCGATTTGTTGGTGGAGTTTGTGCTTGGCGATCCGACTACACGTGCAAAGCTCGTGCACCAATGCATAGGACAATCTCCGGGAGTTACTGATACGTCTCCGACGTATCGATAATTTCTTATGTTCCATGCCACATTATTGATGATATCTACATGTTTTATGCACACTTTATGTCATATTCGTGCATTTTCTGGAACTAACCTATTAACAAGATGCCGAAGAGCCGCTTGCTGTTTTCTCGCTGTTTTTGGTTTCAGAAATCCTAGTAACGAAATATTCTCGGAATTGGACGAAATCAACGCCCAGGGTCCTATTTTGCCACGAAGCTTCCAGAAGACCGAAGGGGAGTCGAAGTGGGGCCACGAGGTGGCGACACGCCAGGGCGGCGCGGCCCAGGCCCTGGCCGCGCCGACCTATGGTGTGGGCCCCTCGTGCCGCCTCTTTACCTGCCCTTCCGCCTACAAATAGCCTCCGTCGCGAAACCCCCAGTACGGAGAGCCACGATACGGAAAACCTTACTGAGACGCCGCCGCCGCCAATCCCATCTCGGGGGATTCTGGAGATCTCCTCCGGCACCCTGCCGGAGAGGGGATTCATCTCCCGGAGGACTCTTCACCGCCATGGTCGCTCTCGGAGTGATGAGTGAGTAGTTCACCCCCGGACTATGGGTCCATAGCAGTAGCTAGATGGTTGTCTTCTCCTCATTGTGCTTCATTGTTGGATCTTGTGAGCTGCCTAACATGATCAAGATCATCTATCTGTAATACTATATGTTGTGTTTGTCGGGATCCGATGGATAGAGAATACTATGTCATGTTAATTATCAAGTTATTACCTATGTGTTGTTTAAGATCTTGCATGCTCTCCGTTATTAGTAGAGGCTCGGCCAAGTTTTCGCTATTAACTCCAAGAGGGAGTATTTATGCTCGATAGTGGGTTCATGTCTCCGTGAATCTGGGGAGTGACGAAACCCCTAAGGTTATGGATGTGCTGTTGCCACTAGGGATAAAACATTGATGCTATGTCCGAGGATGTAGTTATTGATTACATTACGCACCATACTTAATGCAATTGTCTGTTGATTTGCAACTTAATACTGGAAGGGGTTCGGATGATAACCTGAAGGTGGACTTTTTAGGCATAGATGCATGCTGGATGGCGGTCTATGTACTTTGTCGTAATGCCCAATTAAATCTCACTATATTTATCATGTCATGTATGTTCATTGTTATGTCCTCTCTATTTGTCAATTGCCCGACTGTAATTTGTTCACCCAACATGCTTTTATCTTATGGGAGAGACACCTCTAGTGAACTGTGGACCCCGGTCCATTCTTTTATATTGAAATACAAATCTGCTGCAATACTTGTTCTTTACCGTTTTCTGCAAACAATCATCTTCCACACAATACGGTTAATCCTTTGTTACAGCAAGCCGGTGAGATTGACAACCTCACTGTTTCGTTGGGGCAAAGTACTTTGGTTGTGTTGTGCAGGTTCCACGTTGGCGCCGGAATCTCTGGTGTTGCGTCGCACTACATTCCGCCACCATCAACCTTCAACGTGCTTCTTGGCTCCTCCTGGTTCGATAAACCTTGGTTTCTTTCTGAGGGAAAACTTGCTACTGTCTGCATCACACCTTCCTCTTGGGGTTCCCAACGGACGTGTGTCAACCGCACGCATCAAGACTGTTTTCCGGCGCCGTTGTCGGGGAGATCAAGACACGCCGCAAGGGGAGTCTCCACTTCCCAATCTCTTTACTTTGTTTTTGTCTTGCTTTATTTTATTTACTACTTTGTTTGCTGCATTATATCAAAACACAAAAAAATTAGTTGCTAGTTTTACTTTATCTACTATCTTGTTTGCTATATCAAAAATACAAAAAAAATAGTTACTTGCATTTATTTTATTTAGTTTGCTTTATTTACTACTGCTAAAATGGCCACTCCTGAAAATACTAAGTTGTGTGACTTCACAACCACAAATAATAATGATTTCTTATGCACACCTATTGCTCCACCTGCTACTACAGCAGAATTCTTTGAAATTAAACCTGCTTTACTTAATCTTGTTATGCGAGAGCAATTTTCTGGTGTTAGTTCTGATGATGCTGCTGTCCATCTTAATAATTTTGTTGAACTATGTGAAATGCAAAAGTATAAGGATGTAGATGGTGATATTATAAAATTAAAATTGTTTCCTTTCTCATTAAGAGGAAGAGCTAAAGATTGGTTGCTATCTCTGCCTAAGAATAGTATTGATTCCTGGACTAAATGCAAGGATGCTTTTATTGGTAGATATTATCCCCCTGCTAAAATTATATCTTTGAGAAGTAGCATAATGAATTTTAAAAAATTGGATAATGAACATGTTGTTCAAGCTTGGGAAAGAATGAAATCTTTGGTTAAAAATTGCCCAACCCATGGACTCACTACTTGGATGATCATCCAAACCTTCTATGCAGGACTAAATTTTTCTTCGCAGAATTTATTGGATTCAGCTGCTGGAGGTACCTTTATGTCCATCACCTTGGGGGCGGCTACAAAGCTTCTTGATGATATGATGGTTAATTACTCTGAATGGCACACGGAAAGAGCTCCACAAGGTAAGAAGGTAAATTTTGTTGAAGAATCCTCTTCCTTGAATGATAAGATTGATACTATTATGTCTATGCTTGTGAATGATAGGACTAATGTTGATCCTAATAATGTTCCGTTAGCTTCATTGGTTGCCCAAGAAGAACATGTTGATGTAAACTTCATTAAAAATAATAATTTCAACAACAATGCTTATCGAACAATTCTAGTAATAACTATAGGCCATATCCTTATAATAATGGTAACGGTTATGCTAATTCTTATGGGAATTCTTACAACAATAATAGAAACACACCCCCTGGACTTGAAGCTATGCTTAAAGAATTTATTAGTACACAAACTGCCTTTAACAAATCTGTTGAGGAAAAGCTCAATAAAATTGATATTCTTGCTTCTAAGGTTGATAGTCTTGCCTCTGATGTTGATCTTTTGAAATCGAAAGTTATGCCTAATAGGGATATTTAAAATAAAATTGTTACTACAGCAAATGCCATCCAAGTTAGGATTAATGAGAATATAAGATTAATGGCTGAATTGCGTGCTAGGTGGGATAGAGAAGAAAATGAAAAACTAGCTAAAGAGAAAAAATGTAGCTAAAGTTTGGACTATTAACACCACTAGCAATGCTAATGATTCACATGTTGCTGCACCTCCTACTATTAATGGTAAAATAATTGGTGTTGGCAATGTTTCTACTCCTAGTGCAAAGCGCGCAAAATTACCCGAAACTGCTAAAACCGCTGAAACCGCTCGTGATAAAACTGCTGAAATTTTTTCCAACCTTGGGGATGATAATCCCATTGCTTTAGATTGTAATGATTTAGATTTTGATGATTGCCACATCTCTGAAGTTATAAAGTTCTTACAAAAACTTGCTAAGAGTCCCAATGCTAGCGCTGTAAACTTGGCTTTCACAAAACATATTACAAATGCTCTCATAAAAGCTAGAGAAGAGAAACTAAAACTTGAAACTTCTATTCCTAGAAAGCTAGAAGATGGTTGGGAGCCCATCATTAAAATGAGGGTCAATGATTTTGATTGTAATGCTTTATGTGATCTTGGTGCAAGTATTTCTGTTATGCCTAAGAAAGTCTATGATATGCTTGACTTGCCACCATTGAAAAATTGTTATCTGGATGTTAATCTCACTGATAATGCTAAAAAGAAATCTTTGGGGAGAATTGATAATGTTCATATTATGGTTAACAATAACCTTGTCCCCGTTGATTTTGTTGTCTTGGATATTGAATGCAATGCATCTTGCCCCATTATATTGGGAAGACCTTTTCTTCGAACCGTTGGTGCTACTATTGATATGAAGGAAGGTAATATTAAATATCAATTTCCTCTCAAGAAAGGTATGGAACACTTACCTAGAAAGAGAATGAAGTTACCTTATGATTCTATTATTAGAACAAATTATGATGTTGATGCTTCGTCTCTTGATGTTACTTGATTTACACTTTCCGCGCCTAGCTGAAAGGCGTTAAAGAAAAGCGCTTATGGGAGACAACCCATGTTTTTACTACAGCACTTTGTTTTATATTTGAGTCTTGGAAGTTGTTTACTACTGTAGCAACCTCTCCTTATCTTAGTTTTGTGTTTTGTTGTGCCAAGTAAAGTCTTTGATAGTAAAGTGAATACTAGATTTGGATTATCGCAGCAGAAACAGCATTTCTTTGCTGTCACGAATCTGGGTCTAATTCTCTGTAGGTAACTCAGAAAATTAAGCCAATTTACGTGAGTGATCCTCAGATATGTACGCAACTTTCATTCAATTTGGGCATTTTCATTTGAGCAAGTATGGTGCCTCGATAAAATCCATCTTTACGGACTGTTCTGTTTTGACAGATTCTGCCTTTTATTTCGCATTGCCTCTTTTGCTATGTTGGATGAATTTCTTTGATCCATTAATGTCCAGTAGCTTTATGCAATGTCCAGAAGTGTTAAGAATGATTGTGTCACCTCTGAACATGTTAATTTTTATTGTCCACTAACCCTCTAATGAGTTGTTTCGAGTTTGGTGTGGAGGAAGTTTTCAAGGATCAAGAGAGGAGTATGATGCAATATGATCAAGGAGAGTGAAAGCTCTAAGCTTGGGGATGCCCCGGTGGTTCACCCCTGCATATTTCAAGAAGACTCAAGCGTCTAAGCTTGGGGATGCCCAAGGCATCCCCTTCTTCATCGACAACATTATCAGGTTCCTCCCCCGAAACTATATTTTTATTCCGTCACATCTTATGTGCTTTGCTTGGAGCGTCGGTTTGTTTTTGTTTTTGTTTTGTTTTGTTTGAATAAGATGGATCCTAGCATTCACTGTATGGGAGAGAGACACGCTCCGCTGTAGCATATGGACAAGTATGTCCTTAGGCTTTACTCATAGTATTCATGGCGAAGTTTCTTCTTCGTTAAATTGTTATATGGTTGGAATTGGAAAATGCTACATGTAGTAATTCTAAAATGTCTTGGATAATTTGATACTTGGTGTTGTGCTCATGTTTAAGCTCTTGCATCATATACTTTGCACCTATTAATGAAGAAACACCTAGAGCTTGCTAATTTGGTTTGCATATTTGGTTTCTCTAAAGTCTAGATAATATCTAGTATTGAGTTTTGAACAACAAGGAAGACGGTGTAGAGTCTTATAATGTTTACAATATGTCTTTTATGTGAGTTTTGCTGCACCGTTCATCCTTGTGTTTGTTTCAAATAACCTTGCTAGTCCAAAACCTTGTATCGAGAGGGAATACTTCTCATGCATCCAAAATCCTTGAGCCAACCACTATGCCATTTGTGTCCACCATACCTACCTACTACATGGTATTTCTCCGCCATTCCAAAGTAAATTGCTTGAGTGCTACCTTTAAATTTCCATCATTCGCCTTTACAATATATAGCTCATGGGACAAATAGCTTAAAACCTATTGTGGTATTGA
>NC_061512.1:120106085-120192215 GCF_022539505.1 Lolium rigidum
AAAGATAAAAAAAAAAAAGAAAAAAAAAAGAGAAAAGAGAGAATATTGGGAAATAATGGCAATATAGCGACAAGGCGGACTAAAATGTTGAGCCTACAACCAAGCACAAGTTCTTGGCTGTAGCCTCGGGGGCTACTCCCATCGGGAACGCTGTTCGCGTGCCCGATGAAATTTAAAAAGGAAAAGAAAGAAAGATAGAAAAGCAAGAGAGTATATTTCGAGTTATAATTAACTCTACATATACTCCCATCGGGAGATTAATATAAGTCATATTTGAATCGATAAAATGTGCCATTCCAACAGCCGGAAAAGCACTCGACAATATATTCTCGAACGCCAAAGTTGCGATCAATTTCGAATGCCGCAAATTTGCGAAGGTAAGACCCCGGATCCGTTCTGCTGGGCGTGGCATCGCCGAAGACCGCGCTCTGCTACTTTTATCCGTATCAACGGATACAAAGAAAAATCCTAACGGACGCGTTAGGTACTCGATAAATTTGATCGGGACTCGACTGCAATGGTAAGACCTTAAGCGGCACTGTCGAAGTTTGCACCAAGTATCCCGAGATCATGTCCAGGGACGTGATCTTGAAGTAGGTTTTTGCGGATTGCCACTAGAGCGAGTTAACTAGTACCTGATCCGTCGGATGAACTAGCCCCAACTACCAATATCCTCGTACAAAATAGAAATTTATATAAAGAAATATAGAAAAGTTTAAATTGTCGAATAAAAATAAACGGTGGAGATTTTCCACGACTCTACGATTCAAGCAAAATCTCGGGGCTATCGACATAGGCATCCCAAATGGGCCTGCCAAAGATAGTACCCGGGTTTAATGAAGGCCCACTACCCGAAGAATAAGAAGGTTCGAGAGCCCAAGATATATTAAGGAAAGTAGAGTTGTAATAGGAAGTGTTGTTTGTAATCTGACGGGATGAGTTAGAAACCGTCCCGGACTCTGTAAACTTGTACAAAACGAAACCCTCGGCTCCACCTCTTATATAAAGGGGGAGTCGAGGGACGAGGAGATCATCGAATCATTGTTCACAAACCCTAGTTTTCGTAATCGTCGAGTACTTTTCGGCTGAAACCTTCGAGATCTACTTGCCCTCTACTTCTAACTAAACCCTAGCCTATAACCCGTAGGCATTGACAAGTTGATACCTTGTCAGTTATCGAACCAGTAGGAGTCAAGGAACACGTGAAGGTTGTTGGTGGCGGAGTGTAGTGCGGCGCAACACCAGGGATTCCGGCGCCAACATGGAACCTGCACAACACAATCAAAGTACTTTGCCCCAACGTAACAGTGAGGTTGTCAATCTCACCGGCTTGTCGTAAACAAAGGATTAGATGTATAGTGTGGATGATGATGTTTGTTTGCAAAGAACGATAATCGAACAAGTATTGCAAGTAGATTGTATTTCAGATGTAAATAATTGGACCGGGGTCCACAGTTCACTAGTGGTGTCTCTCCCATAAGATAAATAGATGTTGGGTGAACAAATTACGGTTGGGCAATTGACAAATAAAGAAGGCATAACAATGCACATACATATATCATGATGAGTACTATGATATTTAATCGGAGGCATTACGACAAAGTACATAGACCGCTATCCGAGCATGCATCTATGCCTAAAAAGTCCACCTTCGGGTTATCATCCGAACCCCTTCCAGTATTAAGTTGCAAACAACGGACAATTGCATTAAGTATGGTGCGTAATGTAATCAACACAAATATCCTTAGACAAAGCATCGATGTTTTATCCCTAGTGGCAACGAGCACATCCACAACCTTAGAACTTTCTGTCACTGTCCCAGATTCAATGGAGGCATGAACCCACTATCGAGCATAAATACTCCCTCTTGGAGTCACAAGTATCAACTTGGCCAGAGCCTCTACTAGCAACGGAGAGCATGCAAAAACATAAACAACATATATGATAGATTGATAATCAACTTGACATAGTATTCAATATTCATCGGATCCCAACAAACACAACATGTAGGATTACAAATAGATGATCTTGATCATGATAGGCAGCTCACAAGATCTAACATGATAGCACAATGAGGAGAAGACAACCATCTAGCTACTGCTATGGACCCATAGTCCAGGGGTGAACTACTCATGGCGATGAAGAGCCCTCCGGGAGATGATTCCCCTCTCCGGCAGGGTGCCGGAGGCGATCTCCTGAATCCCCCGAGATGGGATTGGCGACGGCGGCGTTTCTGTATGGTTTTCCGTATCGTGGCTCTCGGTACTGGGGTATTCGCGACGAAGGCTTTAAGTAGGCGGAAGGGTAGAGTCGGAGGGCTGACAGGGGCCCCACACGCTAGGGCGGTGCGGGCCCCCCTTAGGCCGCGCGGCCCTAGTCTGGCGGCGCCCCGTCGCCTCACTTCGTATCTCCCTCGGTCATCTGGAAGCTTCGTGGAAAACTAAGACCCTGGGCGTTGATTTCGTCCAATTCCGAGAATATTTCCTTTGTAGGATTTCTGAAACCAAAAACAGCAGAAAACAGCAACTAGCTCTTCGGCATCTCGTCAATAGGTTAGTGCCGGAAAATGCATAATAATGACATATAATGTGTATAAAACATGTGAGTATCATCAATAAAGTAGCATGGAACATAAGAAATTATAGATACGTTTGAGACGTATCACACCACAGGGCCGCGCGGCCAGGGTGGGCCCCGCGCCGCCCTATGGTGTGGGGCCCCCGTCAGCCCTCCGACTCCGCCCTTCCGCCTACTTAAAGCCTTCGTCGCGAATACCCCAGTACCGAGAGCCACGATACGAAAAACCTTCCAGAGACGCCGCCGCCGCCAATCCCATCTCGGGGGATTCAGGAGATCGCCTCCGGCACCCTGCCGGAGAGGGGAATCATCTCCCGAAGGTCTCTTCATCACCATGATCGCCTCCGGATCGATGTGTAAGTATTTCACCCCTGGACTATGGGTCCATAGCAGTAGCTAGATGGTTGTCTTCTCCTCATTGTGCTATCATGTTAGATCTTGTGAGCTGTCTATCATGATCAAGATCGTCTATTTGTAATGCTACATGTTGTGTTTGTTGGGATCCGATAAATATGGAATACTATGTCAAGTTGATTATCAATCTATCATATATGTTGTTTATGTTCTTGCATGCTCTCCGTTGCTAGTAGAGGCTCTGGCCAAGTTGATACTTGTAACTCCAAGAGGGAGTATTTATGCTCGATAGTGGGTTCATGCCTCCATTGAATGCGGGACGAGTGACAGAAAGTTCTAAGGTTGTGGATGTGCTGTTGCCACTAGGGATAAAACATCAATGCTTTGTCTAAGGATATTTGTGTTGATTACATTACGCACCATACTTAATGCAATTGTTTGTTGTTTGCAACTTAATACTGGAAGGGGTTCGGATGATAACCTCGAAGGTGGACTTTTTAGGCATAGATGCATGCTTGGATAGCGGTCTATGTACTTTGTCGTAATGCACTTGATTAAATCTCATAGTAGTCATCGTGATATATGTATGTGCATTGTTATGCCTTCTTTATTTGTCAATTGCCCAACTGTAATTTGTTCACCCAACATGCCATTTATCTTATGGGAGAGACACCACTAGTGAGCTGTGGACCCCGGTCCATTCTTTTACATCTGAAATACAATCTACTGCAATACTTGTTCTTTCATTGTTCTTCACAAACAAACATCATCTTCCACATTATACATCTAATCATTTGTTTACGAGCAAGCCGGTGAGATTGACAACCTCACTCGTTACGTTGGGGCAAAGTACTTTGATTGTGTTGTGCGGGTTCCACGTTGGCGCCGGAATCCCTGGTGTTGCGCCGCACTACACTCCGCCACCAACAACCTTCACGTGCTCCTTGACTCCTACTGGTTCGATAACCTTGGTTTCTTACTGAGGGAAAACTTGCTGCTGTACGCATCACAACTTTTCTCTTGGGGTTCCCAACGGACGTGTGCTTTACGCGTATCAGCGCACTGCCGGTGTCAGGAGCAACGTGGAGACCTGCACACAAACAACCAAGTACTTTGTCCCCAACTTTTAGCGAGGTTGTCAAGCTCACTGGTTTTGCTGAAACAAAGGATTAAACGAAGTGTGTGGAAGAAGAATTGTTTGTAGAGAACAAAACAGAAAAATGATGTAGAAGATTGTGTTGGAGATATGCCCAAGAGGCAATAATAAAGTGGTTATTATATATCTTTGTGTTTATGATAAATGTTTGCATACCATGCTATAATTGTATTAACCGAAACATTGATACATGTGTGTTATGTGAACAACAAGGAGTCCCTAGTAAGCCTCGTGTATAACTAGCTTGTTGATTAATAGATGATCATAGTTTCATGATCATGAACATTGGATGTTATTGATAACAAGGTTATGTCATTAGATGAATGATATAATGGACACACCCAATTAAGCGTAGCATAAGATCACGTCATTAAGTTCAATTTTCTATAAGCTTTCGATACATAGTTACCTAGTCCTTCGACCATGAGATCATGTAAATCACTTATACCGGAAGGGTACTTTGATTACATCAAACGCCACTTCGTAAATGGGTGGTTATAAAGATGGGATTAAGTATTCAGAAAGTGTGAGTTGAGGCATATGGATCAAGAGTGGGATTTGTCCATCCTGATGACGGATAGATATACTCTGGGCCCTCTCGGTGGAATGTCGTCTGATTAGCTTGCAAGCATGTGAATAGTTCACAAGAGATGATATGCCACGGTACGAGTAAAGAGTACTTGTCGGAGACGAGGTTGACCAAGGTATGGAGATACCGATGATCAAACCTCGTACAAGTAAAATATAGCGTGACAAAGAGAATCGGTATCGTATATAAATGGTTCAATCGATCACTAAGTTATCGTTGAATATGTGGGAGCCATTATGGATCTCCAGATCCCGCTATTGGTTATTGGTCGGAGAGGAGTCTCAACCATGTCTACATAGTTCACGAACCGTAAGGTGACACACTTAAGGTTTGATGTCGTTTTAAGTAGATATGGAATATGGAATGGAGTTCGAATTTTGTTAGGAGTCTTGGATGGGATCCAGGACATCACGAGGAGGTCCAGAATGGTCCGGAGAATAAGATTCATATATAGGAAGTCACTTTCCAAGTTTGGAAATGATCAGGTGCACGGAAGGCGCTAGAATGTTCTAGAACCTTCCGGAAGAAATCACCATGGAAGGTGGAGTCCCGGTTGGACTCCACCAACCCTAACCAGCCAACCAAGTGGGAGGGTGGAGTCCATGGTGGACTCCACCTCCTTGGCCGGCTGATACGTCTCCGACGTATCGATAATTTCTTATGTTCCATGCCACATTATTGATGATATCTACATGTTATATGCACATTTTATGTCATATTTATGCGTTTTCTGGAACTAACCTATTGACAAGATGCCGAAAGGCCAGTTTCTGTTGTTCTCGCTGTTTTTGGTTTCAGAAATCCTAGTAACGAAATATTCTTGGAATTGGACGAAATCAACGCCCGGGTTCCTATTTTGCCCGGAAGCATCCGGAACACACGAGAACCGCCGGAGAGGGGGTACAGGCCCACCAAACCCTAGGCCGGCGCGGCCAAGGGGGGGCCCGCGCCCCCCTATAGTGTCGGCGCCCCTTCGACCTTCTGACGCCGCCTCTTCGCCTATATAAAGCCCCTGGGCCTAAAACTTCGATACGGAAAAGCCACGGTATGAGAAACCTTCCAGAGCCGCCGCCATCGCGAAGCCAAGATCTGGGGGACAGGAGTCTCCGTTCCGGCACGCCGCCGGGACGGGGAAGTGCCCCCGGAAGGCTCCTCCATCGACACCACCGCCATCTTCATCAACGCTACTCGTCTCCCATGAGGAGGGAGTAGTTCTCCATCGAGGCTCGGGGCTGTACCGGTAGCTATGTGGTTAATCTCTCTCCTATGTGCTTCAATACAATAATCTCATGAGCTGCCTTACATGATTGAGATTCATATGATGATGCTTGTAATCTAGATGTCATTATGCTAGTCAAGTGGGTTTTACTTATGTGATCTCCGGAGACTCCTTGTCCCACGTGTGTAAAGGTGAAAGTGGGTGCACCGTGTGGGTCTCTTAGGCTATATTTCACAGAATACTTATTCACTGTTATGAATGGCATAGTGAAGTGCTTATTTATATCTCTTTTTGATTGCAATGTGTTTTGTATCACAATTTATCTATGTGCTACTCTAGTGATGTTATTAAAGTAGTTTTATTCCTCCTGCACGGTGTAATGGTGACAGGGTGTGCATCCGTGTTAGTACTTGGCGTAGGCTATGATTGTGATCTCTTGTAGATTATGAAGTTAACTATTGCTATGATGGTATTGATGTGATCTATTCCTCCTACACAGTGTGAAGGTGACAGTGTGCATGCCATGTTAGTACTTGGTTTAGTCGTGTTGATCTTTCATGCACTCTAAGGTTATTTAAATATGAACATTGAATTGTGGAGCTTGTTAACTCCGGCATTGAGGGTTCGTGTAATCCTACGCAATGGTGTTCATCATCCAACAAAAGAGTGTAGAGTATGCATTTATCTATTCTGTTATGTGATCCAAGTTGAGAGTGTCCACTAGTGAAAGTCTAATCCCTAGGCCTTGTTCCTAAATATCGCTATCGCTTGTTTGTTTACTTGTTTCTTTGCGTTACTACTGCTGCGTTACTACTGCTTGTTTACTTGTCCTGGGCAAAGCACTTTTCCGGTGCCGTTGCTACTGCTCGCATTTATTCATACCACCTGTATTTCACTATCTCTTCGCCGAACTAGTGCACCTATTAGGTGTGTTGGGGACACAAGAGACTTCTTGCTTTGTGGTTGCGGGGTTGCATGAGAGGGATATCTTTGACCTCTTCCTCCCCGAGTTCGATAAACCTTGGGTGATCCACTTAAGGGAAACTTGCTCGCTGTTCTACAAACCTCTGCTCTTGGAGGCCCAACACACGTCTACAAGAATAGAAGCACCCGTAGACATCAAGCTATTTTCCGGCGCCGTTGCCGGGGAGGAAAGGTAAACGGCACTCACACACCGGCAACCCCGGCAACAAGCTATTTTCACGGCGCCGTTGCCGGGAGGAAAGGTAAAAGGTACTCACACTCCGGATCTCGGCTACTAAGCTATTTTCGCCGTTGTAAGTACTCGAAGCTATTTCCTTTAGATCCTGCAATTGCATCTTTTTGTTTCTTGTTTACACTAGTTTGGCATAATGGACGACAATGAGCTTCTTATTCTATTTCCTGATTTAAGACATGGATGGTTTGATGCGAAAATTAAAAAACCTATGGAACCTTATTTGCATGCTGGTAGTAATATTAGTATGAACGCTTTGAACACCATTGTTGATAATGATATAGAAAATTCTAAGCTTGGGGAAGCTGGTTTTCATGATCTTTTTAGTCCCCCAAGCATTGAGGAGAAAATTTACTTTGATGATACTTTGCCTCCTATTTATGATGATTATAATGATAGTGGTCTTTTGTTGCCGCCTACTATGGAGAGTGAATTTTATTATGATTATACTATGGCTCCTACACTTGATGAGAATAATAATGATAGCTACTTTGTTGAATTTGCTCCCACTACAATTAATAAGAATGATTATGCTTATGTTGGGAGTAGTAATAATTTTATGCATGAGACTCATGATAAGAATGCTTTATGTGATAGTTATATTGTTGAGTTTGCTCATGATGCTACTGAAAGATATTATGAGAGAGGAAAATATGGTTGTAGAAATTTTCATGTTACTAAAATGCCTCTCTATGTGCTGAAATTTTTGAAGCTACACTTGTTTTATCTTCCTATGCTTGTTACTTTGCTCTTCATGAACTTGTTTATTTACAAGATTCCTATGCATAGGAAGCATGTTAGACTTAAATTTGTTTTGAATTTGCCTCTTTATGCTCTCTTTTACTTCAAATACTATTTCTTGCGAGCGCATCATTAAAACTGCTGAGCCCATCTTAACGGCTATAAAGAAAGAACTTTTTGGGAGATAACCCATGTGTTATTTTGCTACAGTACTTTGTTTTATATTTGTGTCTTGGAAGTTGTTTACTACTGTAGCAACCTCTCCTTATCTTAGTTTTGTGTTTTGTTGTGCCAAGTAAAGTCGTTGATAGAAAGATTGATACTAGATTTGGATTACTGCGCAGTTTCAGATTTCTTTGCTGTCACGAATTTCGACCTGCCTCCCTGTAGGTAGCTCAGAAAATTAAGCCAATTTACGTGCGTGATCCTCAGATATGTACGCAACTTTCATTCAATTTGGGCATTTTCATTTGAGCAAGTCTGGTGCCTCAATAAAATCCATCTTTACGGACTGTTCTGTTTTGACAGATTCTGCCTTTTATTTCGCATTGCCTCTTTTGCTATGTTGGATGAATTTCTTTGATCCATTAATGTCCGAGTAGCTTTATGCAATGTCCAGAAGTGTTAAGAATGATTGTGTCACCTCTGAACATGTTAATTTTATTGTCCACTAACCCTCTAATGAGTTGTTTCGAGTTTGGTGTGGAGGAAGTTTTCAAGGGTCAAGAGAGGAGGATGATATACTATGATCAAGAAGAGTGAAAAGTCTAAGCTTGGAGATGTCCCGGTGGTTCACCCCTGCATATTTCAAGAAGACTCAAGCATCTAAGCTTGGGGATGCCCAAGGCATCCCCTTCTTCATCGACAAATTATCAGGTTCCTTCTCTTGAAACTATATTTTTATTCGGTCACATCTTATGTACTTTACTTGGAGCGTCTGTTTGTTTTTGTTTTTGCTTGAATAAATGCTTGTGTGGGAGAGAGACACGCTCCGCTGTTGCATATGAACACATGTGTTCTTAGCTTTTAATGTTCATGGCGAAGGTTGAAACTGCTTCGTTAATTGTTATATGGTTGGAAACGGAAAATGCTACATGTAGTAATTGGTAGAATGTCTTGGATAATTTGATACTTGGCAATTGTTGTGCTCATGTTTAAGCTCTTGCATCATATACTTTGCACCCATTAATGAAGAAACACCTAGAGCTTGCTAATTTGGTTTGCATATTTGGTCTCTCTAAAGTCTAGATAATTTCTAGTATTGAGTTTTGAACAACAAGGAAGACGGTGTAGAGTCTTATAATGTTTACAATATGTCTTTTATGTGAGTTTTGCTGCACCGGTTCATCCTTGTGTTTGTTTCAAATAGCCTTGCTAGCCTAAACCTTGTATCGAGAGGGAATACTTCTCATGCATCCAAAATCCTTGAGCCAACCACTATGCCATTTGTGTCCACCATACCTACCTACTACATGGTATTTCTCCGCCATTCCAAAGTAAATTTCTTGAGTGCTACCTTTAAATAATTCAAATTTATCACCTCTGATTTGTGTCAATGTTTTATAGCTCATGAGGAAGTATGTGGTGTTTTATCTTTCGATCTTGTCATTTACTTCTGACAGACTTTCACAATGGACTAGTGGCTTCATCCGCTTATCCAATAATTTTGCAAAAAGAGCCGGCAATGGGGTTCCCGACCCGATTAATTAACTTGCATTAATAATTCTCTTCACATGTTTTGCTCGATTCATCAGTAAGCGACTTAATTTTGCAAATAGACACTCCTCCATGGTATGTGAATGTTGGAAGGCACCCGAGGATTCGGTTAGCCATGGCTTGTGTAAGCAAAAGGTTGGGAGGAGTGTCATCCATAAATAAAGAAAAACTAAACTAAAGTACATGTGTAAACAAAAGAGAAGAGGGATGATCTACCTTGCTGGTAGAGACAACGTCCTTCATGGGAGCCGCTCTTGAAAGTCTGGTTGATGAGGTAGTTAGAGTGCCCACTACCATTCGTTGACAACAACAAACACCTCTCAAAATTTTACTTTTATGCTCTCTTTATGTTTTCAAAACCAAAGCTCTAGCACAAATATAGCAATCGATGCTTTCCTCTTTGAAGGACCATTCTTTTACTTTTATGTTGAGTCAGTTCACCTATTTCTATCCATCCCAAGAAGCAAACACTTGTGTGAACTGTGCATTGATTCTTACATACTTGCTTATTGCACTTGTTATATTGCTTTGCATTGACAATTATCCATGAGATATACATGTTACAAGTTGAAAGCAACCGCTGAAACTTAATCTTCCATTGTGTTGCTTCAATGTCTTTACTTTAAATTATTGCTTTATGAGTTAACTCTTATGCAAGACTTATTGATGCCTGTCTTGAAAGTGCTATTCATGAAAAGTCATTGCTTTATGATTCAGCTTGTTTACTCATGTCATTACCATTGTTTTGATCGCTACATTCATTACATATGTTTACAATATGATCAAGTTTATGATGGCATGTCACTCCGGAAATTATCTTTGTTTATCGTTTACACCGCTCGGGACGAGCGAAACTAAGCTTGGGGATGCCGATACGTCTCCGACGTATCGATAATTTCTTATGTTCCATGCCACATTATTGATGATATCTACATGTTATATGCACATTTTATGTCATATTTATGCGTTTTCCGGAACTAACCTATTGACGAGATGCCGAAAGGCCGGTTCTTTGTTTCTCGCTGTTTTTGGTTTCGTAAATCCTAGTAACGAAATATTCTCGGAATTGGACGAAATCAACACCCGGGTTCCTATTTTGCCCGGAAGCATCCAGAACACACGAGAACCGCGCAGAGGGGGCACGAGCCCACCAAACCCTAGGCCGGCGCGGCCAAGGGGGCCCGCGCCCCCTATAGTGTCGGCGCCCCTTCGACCTTCCGACGCCGCCTCTTCGCCTATATAAAGCCCCCGGACCTAAAACTTCGATACGGAAAAGCCACGGTACGAGAAACCTTCCGGAGCCGCCGCCATCGCGAAGCCAAGATCTGGGGGACAGGACTCTCTGTTCCGGAACGCCGCCGGGACGGGGAAGTGCCCCCGGAAGGCTCCTCCATCGACACCACCGCCATCTTCATCAACGCTACTGTCTCCCATGAGGATGGAGTAGTTCTCCATCGAGGCTCGGGGCTGTACCGGTAGCTATGTGGTTAATCTCTCTCCTATGTGCTTCAATACAATAATCTCATGAGCTGCCTTACATGATTGAGATTCATATGATGATGCTTGTAATCTAGATGTCATTATGCTAGTCAAGTGGGTTTTACTTATGTGATCTCCGGAGACTCCATGTCCCACGTGTGTAAAGGTGAAAGTGTGTGCACCGTGTGGGTCTCTTAGGCTATATTTCACGGAATACTTATTCACTGTTATGAATGGCATAGTGAAGTGCTTATTTATATCTCTTTTTGATTGCAATGTGTTTTGTGTCACAATTTATCTATGTGCTACTCTAGTGATGTTATTAAAGTAGTTTTATTCCTCCTGCACGGTGTAATGGTGACAGTGTGTGTGCATCCGTGTTAGTACTTGGCGTAGGCTATGATTGTGATCTCTTGTAGATTATGAAGTTAACTATTGCTATGATGGTATTGATGTGATCTATTCCTCCTACATAGTGTGAAGGTGACAGTGTGCATGCCATGTTAGTACTTGGGTTTAGTCGTGTTGATCTTTCATGCACTCTAAGGTTATTTAAATATGAACATTGAATTGTGGAGCTTGTTAACTCCGGCATTGAGGGTTCGTGTAATCCTACGCAATGGTGTTCATCATCCAACAAAAGAGTGTAGAGTATGCATTTATCTATTCTCGTTATGTGATCCAAGTTGAGAGTGTCCACTAGTGAAAGTCTAATCCCTAGGCCTTGTTCCTAAATATCGCTATCGCTGTTTGTTTACTCGTTTTACTTGCGTTACTACGCTTGTTTACTTGTCCTGGGCAAAGCACTTTTCCGGTGCCGTTGCTACCTGCTCGCATTTATTCATACCACCCGTATTTCACTATCTCTTCGCCGAACTAGTGCACCTATTAGGTGTGTTGGGGACACAAGAGACTTCTTGCTTTGTGGTTGCGGGGTTGCATGAGAGGGATATCTTTGACCTCTTCCTCCCTGAGTTCGATAAACCTTGGGTGATCCACTTAAGGGAAACTTGCTGCTGTTCTACAAACCTCTGCTCTTGGAGGCCCAACACTGTCTACAAGAATAGAAGCACCCGTAGACATCACCGGCCAACAGGGGGGAAAGGGAGAGTCCCTGTCCCTCTAGGTTTCGTCCATATGGCAGTTTTTGAATTGGGGTCTTATTCGAACACTTTGGGCAAACCCTTGGGGTTCCACCTATATAATGAGGGAGAGAGGGAGGGGCTGGCCACCACTTTGGCCGCACCAACCAGAGGCACCAAGGCCGGCGCCCCAGCTGCCCCCTCTCCCCAAACCCTAGCCGCCCCCTCCTCATATACCTCCTGTAGTGCTTAGGCGAAGCCCTGCCGGAGAACTCCACCACCACCGCCACCACGCCATCGTGCTGTCGGGATTCCGAGGAGGATCTACTACTTCTGCTGCCCGCTGGAACGGGGAGAAGGACGTCGTCATCAACACCGTACGTGTGACCGAGTACGGAGGTGCTGCCCGACCGTGGCACCGTCAAGATCTTCTACGCGCTTTTGAAAGCGGCAAGTGATCATCTTCTCGCAACAACGAGATCTAATCTCGTAGGCTTTGGAAATCTTCGAGGGTTAGTCTCATGATCTTCTCGTTGCTACCATCTTCTAGATTGCATCTTGGCTTGTTATTCGTTCTTGCGGTAGGAATTTTTTTGTTTTCTATGCTACGAATCCCATCAGGTTGCAATTAAAATAAGAAGGACCGGGGTCCACAGTTCACTAGAGGCACCTCCCTAATAAATAAATATGCTGGGTAAACAAATTACAGATGGGCAATTGACAAACAGAGATTCTACGCTAATGGTTGGTGCAGAATACATGCTATGAAAGTATGCGGGCATTACAACAAAATACATAGACCGTAATCCAACTGCATCTATGACTAATAATCCACCTTCGGGATTGCATCCGCGACACCCTTCGGTATTAAGTTGCAAGCAACGGACTATCGCTTTAAGCAATGTGTGTAAAGTAAACGATGAAACTACCCTTGAATAGAACACCGCTGTTTTCTCCCTAGTAGCAACAACACATCTACAACCGTAGAGAACAAGGTCACTTCCCGTGGTTAAATAGAGGCATGAACCCACTATCGAGCATAAATACTCCCTCTTGGAGTCGCTAGCATCTACTTGGCCAGAGCATCAACTAGAAACGGAGAGCATGCAAGATCATAATAACATAATACATAATCTCAACCAAAGCAATCTCTCTATAAATCGGATCCACATCAAACCAACATGTAGCAATTACAAATAGATGATCTTGATCATGTTAGGCAGCTCACAAGATCTATACATGAAGCACAACAAGGAGAGGATAGCCATCTAGCTACTGCTATGGACCCATGGTCCCATGGAGGACTACTCACGCATCACATCGGATGAAGACATGGCGATGTAGAGGCCTCCGGCGGTGATTTCCCACTCCGGCAGGGTGCCGGGATGGACTGCAGAACCCTCCCGAACTAGGGTTTCGATTGACGGCGGTGTCGAAACTTTTCGTGGATGGAGGCTCCGGTCCCTGGGGTTTTCCCGATACGAGGTATTAATATGCTGAAGGGCGGAGCAAACGAGTCGACGAGGCGCCAGTACATGGGCCAGGCGCGGCCAAGGGTGGGGCCGCGCATGCCTTGTGTACTGCCACGTGGCAGCTCTCATGCGTGTGTCCTTCTGTCTCCGTCTTCCCGGAAAAATAAGCCTCTGGGCTTTTGTTTCGTCCAATTCCGAGAAACTTTCATGTACAACTTTTCTGAAACACAAAAACAACAGAAAATAGGAACTGGCACTGCGGCACTGCGTTAATAGGTTAGTCCCAGAAAATGCTAAAAAGTGTGGAAAAGAGCACATAAAACATATAATAATTGTAACAAAACAAGCATGGAGCATCAAAAATTATAGATACATTTGGGACGTATCACATACCTTCTCCATTAGCTGTGTGGACCTAGTCCATGATGCGGTAGGGCTCATGTGTAGTGAGCTTGTCCAACTCATGAGTGATGTGGTGCGTAGCGCCGGAGTCCGCATATCACGTCGGGTCTACGGTCTAAGGAGCACCATGAGATCCTTGAGAAGCAGTCATCGTCATGGAAATTTGCTTCTCGGTGTTGCTCCCATCATTGCCATAGAAATTCGCGATTGAACCGCTTGCAGCACTTAGACGTCATGTGGCGGGCACCTCCACACAGTTGACACACAACGATGCCACGCCCTCTATTAGGCTTGGGCGATGTGGATGAAGGCGTCGGCTTGGGCGATGGAGATGGCGCTGGAGGCCGTGGTCCATCGCGAGAGGCTCCAATGGCGGCGATAGGAACGACGGGAGCAACAACATGGGCAGTTGGATAGAGAGCACTTCTTCCTTGTGTGTGGCGCTGCCCTAGTCTGCGTTGTTCTGTAGCCTGGAGCTACGAAAATAAGTCACGAATCTACATGGGAGCGGTACGAGTGTTCACCACCTCAAACAGAGCATCATACTCATCACCTAGGCCGGCGAGGATGGAGGATATGGACTCTTCATCGCGAAGAGGCATCCCAATACTAGCCAGTGAGTCCGACAGTGCCTTCATCTAATGAAAATATACATTGATTGTCTTGTTCTCCTTCTTCAACTCAGCCATCTCCTGCCTGATTGTCGAGGCTCGTGCGATGGACGTGGAGGCAAACACTCCACTGAGAGGCTCCCAAGCTTCACGTGAGGTGCCAAGAAACATGATCATGCTACGAATACCTTCAGTCATGGAGGAAACGAAGACTGAAAGGATAACCTTGCCTTGTTGACTCCAATGCTGGTGGCCGGATTCGCCTGTTGATGTAGATTTCCATCATGATTGACGACAATGTGGGTCGGGGCAGACAAAGGATCCAATCAACATATGCAATAAGTAGATGACTACGAAGCAGCGGACCAACTTGTGCACGCTAGAGCGTGTAGTTGTCGCTTGTCAGCTTGATAGTAATAGCCTACGCGTACGTTTGGGATGGTTGGGGAATAAGCCGGCAGTGTATGGAGTCCTGTTTTGCTGATCTGGAAGTAGTCTGGAAGAGATGGTGCCGGAGACGTATGACGACGCGTGAAGACCAGAGTCGTATGACGACAGAGGAACCCTCATCGTTGATTACGGTCTAAACCCTAGCGCTAGAGGGAACATGTCTGGGGTTGAGTACATGGGATACCCAACCATGTGTTGATACCCTAGATATCCGTCCATAAGAGAGATCACCGGCGACTGTGTCATGGTTGCAGCGATGGCGTCGGAGTAGATGGTGGCGTCCGAGAGGATGGTCCCCATCGTGCAAGAGAGTGAGTAGGTCGCGTCGGGTACAGACGATGGCAGAGTCACGTGGACTAGCGGGGTCACGCCAAGGCCAGAGGTCGGCGACGGCAGCGTGGCGCCATGTTCGGCGCCCAGAGTTGAGGTCAAGGGCAGCTGATGAAGTTAGGACTCCAAGTGCAGACTGTTGTGTCAGCAGAGTATTTTCCCCACAGGAGTAACTCGAAGGTTTATATCGAACTCTCGAGGAACTAAGGAAAGAGCGTTCTCTCCCTCTCTTCTTCTAGCAATCCTGCAAAGTAAAATAAAAGCCTTGTGTCCCCAACTCCACCGTGTGGTTGTCAAGCACAAGGTTTCGCGTAAGTAAATAAAACACAAGTGGTAATAAAGCAAGTAAAACTAGATAGAATAAAATAATTAAGTAAAAAACATTAAAAATGGTTGATTGTTTTTGGTGTTTTGAATGCAAATAAGAAAAGTAAATATTTTGTAATTAAAATAGTGCACCAAATAAATAACTATATAAAGGTGTTTCTTATGATAAAAAGTGGATCGGGATTCATGAGTTCACTTGACTATTCTCTCTTTTAAATTGTAGTGAACAATAACAATTCATCAATGAGATATGGAGATGCAAAATAATAACATGTGAAAGATACGCGGCGTTCAGTCGCCTACGTCGCCGTAAATGCAGGTAGTTGCCACCGCTATATAGTACGCCGTCCACCACCATGGTGCTATCCTCTCATATCGCCGCCGCTCCATTCTCTCCTCTCCACCTCAAAATGCCGTGTCGTCTAAAGACCACCTACTCCAATCTTGGCCTCAACGGCCGCGCGCTGCCTCCTCCACCACCGCAGCCGCAGCCGGAGCCGCAGCCCGACGCGGAGTACAACTCCGACGAGGACGAGGACCCACGGTTCGTGGCGTGGCACGAGGCCTACGTCGCAGACGTGGAAGTAGAGGCGGCGGAGGAGGCGGCGCAGTGGGCCGAGCCGCCGCAGGCCCCCGCCCACCCGGAGCAGGCGGCGATCCTCGCGTCGCTGAACGCGCAACACTACCAGCGGTTGAAGGAGGAGGAGCAGGAGTTCGTCAACGATGCGAACCTCGAGCACGCCCTCGAGATCTCGCGCTAGCGAGCGGCCACGGAGGAGGCGGGACGCCTCCTCATGGAGGCGGAGCGACAGAAGCTCGAAGAGCTCAACGCTCATCGCCACTACGAGGCGTTCGCCCGCGAGCAGGCGAGGCGCGCCGAGATCGAAGATTCTCGGGAAAGTCTGGAAGCGCGGGGACAGTGCCGCCATCAAGCTCCTGCGACACCGGCCGCCATGCTCCACCACCAGATGCACGAAGCAAGGGACGAGAAGCGGGTACGGACGCAGGCGGCAAAGGCAAAGAACGACGACGAGGCAGGGCCGTCGAGCGCCCCAACCGACGGCGACTAGATCAGAATTAAGTTTAAGTTTTAGTTATATTTAAATTCAAGTTACTTTTGTATAAATTTCAAATGAATTACGGTTTTTAATTGTCATTTTAAATTTCAAAATCTATCGGGACTGACGTATGGGGGCGTCGGTGTGGAAACAGCATCCCCAAATAGAGAATGTTGTGCCGGTGGCTCTCATAGTGCCGGCGCCTCCTGCCGGCACCTATTTGGGGGCTGCCGTCGGTGGAGATGCTCTAAGTAGCCCGTCTATAGTGGATTGACAGTTTTAGCCGGCTGAAAATACAATAAGTTATTTTGCACTTGCATGATTCTCACCAACTGTTCCGATAAATATTGATTTAGTCCCCGGATCGAGTGATATAGTACTCGGGCTGTCAGGTCACCTGTCATATTCTACCGCCCGATCTGGCCTCACATTTGTTGGCTGGATGCAAGAAATCCAGCGACCTGGTGGTGATTACTGATTAGTGATTAGTGAGCTTCGCCTTCAAGCGCACTCTCAGTCACACTCATTGACTCTTTCCAGCTCGGCCATTTCCTCGTCCTTCTATACTGAAGCTAAATTACGCACAAACACAAACGAGCCGATCCATCTTGTCATGGCCGAAGCGGAATTCCTGCCGCACGGCCGTGGCGACGCCGTGCGCCGCCACTTCCTCATCGTGGCCTTCGGAGTCCAGAGCCACATCAACCCGTGTCGCGTCCTCGCGCGCAGGCTCGCGCAGCTCCAAGATGAAGACGGCTCTAGCCCCGTCCTCGCCACGCTCTCCGTCCCGTTGTTCACCCACCGCCGCATGTTCCCTTCGTCCGGCGACGGTGTGTTGGACGAGGAGGAGGCCACAGACGGCGTCATCTCATACGCTCCCTACTCCGACGGCTTCGACGACGGCACCGACGCCAAGGACGCCGATGGGAGGGCGCGCATCCGCCGCGCGAGCTCCCAGAGCCTCTCCGCCGTCGTCGCGCGCCTCGCAGCACGCGGCCGGCCCGTTACGTGTATCGTGTGCAGCCTTATCCTCCCCTGTGTACTGGACGTCGCGCGGGAGCACGCCATCCCCATGGCCGTGTTCTGGATCCAGCCGGCCACGGTCCTCGCCGCCCACTACCACTACTTCCACGGCTACGGCGAGCTCATCGCGTCCCACGCCGCCGACCACGCGTACGAGGTGGCCCTGCCAGGGCTGGGCCGGCCTCTCCGGATCCGCGATTTCCCGTCGTTCTACGTCGACACCACCGGCGGCGAGGTGGCCAAGTTCGTCATCGAAATGTTCCGCGAACAGTTCGAGTTCATGGAAGCACAGGGGCAAAGTGCCAATAAGTACCTCGTCAACACATTCGACGAGCTGGAGCCGGCGGCACTTGCAGCCGTGAGGCAGCACCTGGACGTGTTCGCCGTCGGGCCCGTGCTAGGGTCCTCGGCCGACGCACGGATCCACCTGTTCGACCACGCCAACGCCGACAGCAAGAGGTACATGGATTGGCTCGGGGCCCAGCCGGAGAAGTCGGTGGTGTACGTCTCGTTCGGCAGCATATCGACGTACGTCAAGCAGCAGATTGAGGAGATCGTGCACGGGCTGCGGCGGTGCGGCCGGCCGTACCTGCTCGTCGTGCGCAAGGACGGGCGGCAAGAGGACGTGAGCCGCTGCCTCGACGACGTCATTCGGGAGGGGCAGGGGATGGTGGTGGAGTGGTGTGACCAACAGGCAGTCCTGTCGCACCCGTCCGTGGGATGCTTCATCACGCACTGCGGCTGGAACTCGACGGTGGAGGCCATGGCCCTAGGCGTGCCGGTCGTCGCCGCGCCGAGCATGTTCGATCAGCCGACGAACGCCTTCTTGATAGAGGAAGAGTGGGCTGGCGGCGTCAGAGGGGAGCGCAACGGCGAGGGCGTCTTCACCGGCGCGGAGCTCGCAAGGTGCGTCGAGATGGTCATGGGCAGTGACGCGAGGGCCGTGGAGATCAGGGAAAGAGTGGAGGCTCTGAAAGGGATGGCGCGACGGGCAGCCGCTTCTGGCGGGCCTGCGGAGAGAAGCCTCCGAAGCTTCGTCAAAGCTTGCACGAAGGATTCGATGTCACCAACCATGTCGGAACCGATTTTGTCAAAGGAGGAAATTTAGCGTCATCGATCAACATCACCGATACTATATGCTGCCAGGTGGCCATGAGTTAAATCGCAGAGTTGATCGGATCAATAAGAAGTTTACTTAAAACGATTAGGTTTAAGGATAAGAATTACACTTTTGCAATTCTGAAGCAAGCACTTGTATCGTCTACATATGACCAAGCTCGTCTGGGACAATTGTTTTTGGACAACGTTTTTCATGTAGCTACTGAATTTATAGATTTCAGTATTGAGTTTTGCCCTCGGGTATGTTATAAGCCTGATCATGTGTTAGCAGCTTTGGGTATAGATATGGGCCACAACAATCACACTATCTGGTTGCCAGAATATCCAGATGGTGCAACCCGTCTTGTGGTCGACGATATTGCCGTGCCTTAATGGAATACATGCGAAAAAATTGCACTTATGCTATCTTGCAGCCTGTTGTTTTTCATTTCGGCAACAATTGAGTTTTTTGTCCGCCGATTGTCTTTGGATTCGATTGCTAGTCGCACTCATCCATATTCTGCATGATTGTCTTTGGATTTGATTGCTACTGGTTTTCTCCGAATTTCTTTTTCTAGCGTGAGAGGGCGAATGGGAAGAAATATGAGGCCCATAGGGGCCCAACAACACTTTTTTTCTTCCTTTTCTCTGGTATGTCGGCCATTTTCCCCATCTTTTCCCCCAATTTTATCTATTTTCTTCGTCTCCTTCCAATTAGCACATCATAAGCATCCAAAGACATAGGAGCGGAGAAGAGATGGGGTGGAAGGAAAGAAGTCTCCTCCGGTAGAAAATGGCATATGTTGTCGTTCATGTGTTGTTCTTTTTTTTACATTTACAGTTTTTGAACTATGATAATGGACAATGCTCTCGACAATATCTGTGTTTTCCCTATGTGTATCATGATTATGATCATCAATGGCTGATTATAAAAACATGTTTGTTTTTGTTAGTAAGAACCGGTGTTTGCAATACAAAAAGGGCCTTTTATGATCAGCAACAATATGACAAGTGAAAATTGACAAAGTAAGGATCCACCATATGTATATTTGTTACTGCACATTCAATTCATTTCATTACCATGCTGAGCATATGATAGCACAATTTATCAACATATCTAACTTAAATAAATATCAAAACTTGCATATAACAATTTTCTACATATGACCAAGCTCGTCTGGGACAATTGTTTTTGGACATCAAGTTTCATGTAGCTACTGAATTTATAGATTTGAGTATTGAGTTATGCCCTGGGCTATGTAATAAGCCTGGTCATGTGTTAGCAGCTTTGGGTGTAGGCATGGACCAGAACAATCACACTATGTGGTTGTTAGAATATCCAGATGATGTAATATGTCTCGTGCCGGCGATATTGCCGTGCCTTAATAGAATGCACGTGTTCCGGTAAAAAAAAAGTTACACTTTTGCTAGCTTGAGCCCGATGTTCTTCAGTTCGGCAACAATTGAATTTTCTGTCCGTCGATTGTCTTTGGATTCGATTTCTAGTCGCACTCATCCTTGTTCCGCGTGATTGTCTTTGGATTCGACTGTTGTTGGTTTTCTCCGATTTTATTTTTCTAGAGCAGGAGGGTGAAGGGAAGAACTACGAGGCCCGCAGGGCCCCATCAACATTTTTTACTTTTCTTTAACGTGTTGGCCAATTTCCCCGTTGTTTCCCCAAATTTTATCTATTTCCCTCGCCTCCTTCCAATTAGCACATCATAAGCACCCAGAGGCATGAGCGGAGAAGAGAGGCGCTGGAAGGAAAGAAGTCGCCTCCGTTAGTCGGAGGTCAAGAGGAGCCCACGCTTTGTGGTTAGCGTGCAATTTGCATCGTTCATGGGAGCAAGTGGTGGCGATGGGTGCATCAGTTCACCGAACTTTCTCCATCATAAATCGCCGAGTTCCGCTACAATTTTTGAAGGCAATCTCGATCTTCATCCATGGCCACGCATAAAAGACAATGCAATGAGTGTTAGGAGACCCACGTGTAGCTTTCTCGCCTGGAATTTTCACCCTCTGGGGTTTGGTGAACCGGGGGATTTTTCGCGGATGCTTCTGGTATTTTTGTGCTGCATTTTTTCCTTGATAAAATCCGTGGTCTCACTAGTGTGTGTGCCATCACAGTGTTGTAGTCCAGTGCTTCTTGGATTCTTTAGGGGTTGTTTGGTCCAGATAAGATCCTCGAGTGGCTAGGGGTAGCCACTGAATTTTTCAGCACTACTTAGTACATGTAGGTAGCACATTTTTGACACATTATATCAAATGGATATGCACTCCCCACACTTTTTAAATCTACCTCACTTTTATTTGCTTCATTCTTTCAAACTCACATCATTAGCCACTGTCTCCACTACTTTGGCTTGCTACTTCTTTCCTTATTTTTCGATTTTGACTGTCTACTGATGTTATTAGCCTTGTTGCTCTTGCTTTTACAGCTTGCTTTACCTGCAAACAAATGAACTAATCCGTGTGTTATTTCCCACTTTTTAATAGCATATGCAACGAAAACACACAAAAACTATTAATGCTGCAAACTCCACATATATAAAAATGAACAAACTAGTATTTTCTAAATATTACTCCTTTTCTTATAGCTTGGTTTCAAATTTTCCTTTTGCGTCTACGCGGATCATAGTGTATGTGTTTGTTGGGGCAATTCTTGATAATGTGCTCTATAGAACCACAATGGCTGCAAGTATAAAATCTACATTCTTGTCTGCCTCCATTATTATTAGGATTTGAGGTCTCAATTTTGCATTAACGACGTGAGGATCTAGAAGTTCAATGTTTGAAGAGGTAGCATATCCATCATTCCATGAGTTCACACTAGTTATTGTTCCTGTCGAGATACTGATTGATTCCTCTATTTGCATGTATTCATTGTCAATTTCATCCATTGCTCTCTCGGTCTACTATGTCTACTTCTTGCTGAAGGTAGTTTTACATTCTTTTGTTTTTAAAACCAGTAGAAGTTGTTCTACAAAGCCTCTTCGAGAGAACATTAAACAACAGTGCATGGTTATCTCCATGTATCTCTAGATCTATGATTAACTGTAACTTCTTGTCTTTCTTTCTCCACTGGTCAATGAAGTACTTCTAAGGAATTTTAGATGAACCATAATTTTCAGAATATGTGCACAAAGAATGACGTCTTTCTGGAATGTGCGGCACATACATGAGTAATCTCAGATAAACAAAGTGGTTTAGGGTTTTGCGTGGGGTAAACAGCCCTCACGTCTTTCCACTATATATAAGGATCAGTACAGGTACAATACATGTATACACATATTTGTACAATAGGCTAGACTACTTAACACTCCCCCTTAATCTAAACCTCTGCTAACTAGGTTAAGATTGTTCTTGAATCTGTCTAGCATCTATCTTGTGGCCGGTTTAGTAAACACATCGGCCAGCTGATCTTTAGTGGAAATAAACCTGACATCCAATAGGCCCGCTGCAACACGTTCACGCACAAAACTCTCTAAGAAGTGAATCAACCCACAATGCTTCAGCAGCGCCATTTGCCAAGGCTTTGTACTCTGCCTCGGTGCTGGACCTCGAAACAGTTGGCTGTTTCTTCGAACTCCACGAGATAATGTTCGAACCAACAAACACGGCGAATCCGCTCGTGCTACGGCGATCATCCACACAGCCAGCCCAATCTGCATCAGTAAAAATACTAATGATGGATGATGGAGATATCCGAGTCTGCAAGCCAACTTGGAGAGTCCCTTTGACATATCGCAAAATTCGCTTCACTGCTTCCCAATGAGCGTCAGTAGGCTGAGAGAGATACTGACACACCTTATTCACAGCAAATGAAATATCTGGGCGTGTCAAGGTCAGATACTGTAAGCCTTCCACAACACTGTGGTACCTGAAAGCATCATCAGTACTAAGAGCAGTACCTGTATCACGAGCTAACCTCTCTGATGTCATCAGAGGAGTAGGAGCTGAATTACAATTCTCCATATTGACTCGATGAAGAGGTCAAGTGCATACTTCCGCTGAGTCAATGTCATGCCCCCTGAATTGTAAGATGCTTCTAATCCAAGAAAATAGTCCAGCTTGCCCATATCCTTAATGGGAAACGAAGCAGCAAGAGCATGTACCAAGCGATCCACCGCCTCAGATGTAGAGCCAGAGATAACAATGTCGTCAACATAAGCCAACATGTAAATCTCAACACCATCTCGAGAGAAGATAAACAGAGATGTATCCGCCTTGGACGCCGAAAACCCAAGCTCATACAGACGCTGACTCAGACGAGCATACCAGGCACGTGGCGACTGCTTCAGACCATAAATATACCGTTGGAGCTTGCATACATGTGAAGGATATCGTGCATCCTCAAAACCTGGGTTGCTGCATATAAACATCTTCATTCAGAAAACCATGAAGAAATGCATTGCTAACATCCACTTGACGAAGACACCAGCCGCGAGATACTACAAGAGAGAGCACAAGTCGGACTGTCGCGGGCTTCACAACCGGACTAAATGTGTCACCATAATCGATGCCATGCTGCTGAGTGAAACCTCGCGCGACTAAACGAGCCTTGTGTTTGCCAATGCTACCATCAGGATGGTGTTTAGTTTTAAAAATCCACTTACTGCCAACAATGTTAACTCCAGGAGGGCGCGGGACCAATTTCCACGTGCCTGTCTGTGTGAGTGCAGCGAACTCATCTGCCATGGCTGCAGACCAGGCAGGCTCCTCCAATGCTTCCCGGTGAGATGATGGTGCAGCAAAAAATGCTCGTCGACGTGGATCATAACGAACCGTCCCATCGGCGTAAACCTTATCCGTCCTGGTGTGATCGCGCGCACGTGTCACCATAGCATGCGTGGAACCAGTGGGAGGGGCAGCCGAAGGTGCCGCGGCCAATGTATTTGCAGTAGGCGGCACGGACTGCCCCGATGCCATCGGCGGTGCAGGGGTGATGGGAGCCGTTCTGGGGACATTAGAAGCTGGGCCGGCCCCAGACGGGGGCGAGGCAGAAGCCGCGCGTGGCGTGCCCTGCATGGCCGTGCCATGCACGTCGATCGGCGACGCTGGCGAGGCGGCTCTCGGCGACGCTGGAGTGGCGTCGACTTCAGGACCTGGCACCTGAGAACAAATGGCATCTGAAACAGGAGCATTAGTGGACAAAAGGGTTAGGTCATAATTTCGTATTGGCGTACTCGTAACCGGTTCATCGGAGGGGAATGTGATGGATTGCTCTAAAGTAGAAACATCAACAGAGACTCCGGGTGTGGCGAAGGGAAACACTGATTCATCAAACACTACATCACGAGAAATATAGATGCGCCCCGTCGATTTATCCAAGCACTTGTACCCTTTGTGCATCGGGCTGTACCCGAGAAAGACACACATCCTAGATCGAAAATCTAGTTTATGGGAGTTGTATTTGCGGAGACTTGGCCAACATGCGCATCCAAAGATGCGAAGAGAAGAATAGTTTGGCTGAACTTGGAGGAGTCGGAACATGGGCGTCTCATTCTTAAGAACGGGTGTAGGCATACGATTTATAAGGTAGCACGCCGTAAGGAAGGCTTCATCCCAATAGTGGAGAGGAAGTGAAGAATGAGCGAGCAGGGCAAGACCCGTTTCCACTAGATGACGGTGTTTACGCTCCGCAATACCGTTCTGCTGAGATGTGTGTGGACAGGTGATACGTCTCAAACGTATCTATAATTTCTTATGTTCCATGCTACTTTTATGATGATACTCACATGTTTTATACACATTATATGTCATTATTATGCATTTTCCGGCACTAACCTATTGACGAGATGCCGAAGAGCCGCTTGTCTGTTTTACGCTGTTTTTGGTTTCAGAAATCCTAGTAAGGAAATCTTCTCGGAATTGGACGAAATCAACGCCCAGGGGCCTATTTTTCCACGAAGCTTCCAGAAGTCCGAAGAGGAAACGAAGTGGGGCCACGAGGTGGCGCCACACTAGGGCGGCGCGGCCCAAGCCCCGGCCGCGCCGGCCTACCGTGTGGGCCCCTCGTGACGCCCCTTGACCTGCCCTTCCGCCTACTTAAAGCCTTCGTCGCGAAACCCCCGATACCGAGAGCCACGATACGGAAAACCTTCCGGAGAAGCCGCCGCCGCCAATCCCATCTCGGGGGATTCGAGAGATCGCCTCCGGCACCCTCGCCGGAGAGGGAAATCATCTCCCGGAGGTCTCTTCATCGCCATGATCGCCTCCGGATCGATGTGTGAGTAGTCCACCCCTGGACTATGGGTCCATAGCAGTAGCTAGATGGTTGTCTTCTCCTCATTGTGCTATCATGTTAGATCTTGTGAGCTTCCTATCATGATCAAGATCATCTATTTGTAATTCTACATGTTGTGTTTGTTGGGATCCGATGAATATTGAATACTATGTCAAGTTGATTATCAATCTATCATATATGTTATTTATGTTCTTGCATGCTCTCCGTTGCTATTAGAGGCTCTGGCCAAGTTGATACTTGTGACTCCAAGAGGGGGTATTTATGCTCGATAGTGGGTTCATGCCTCCATTAAATCTGGGACAGTGACAGAAAGTTCTAAGGTTTTGGATGTGCTGTTGCCACTAGGGATAAAACATCGATGTTTTGTCTAAGGATATTTGTGATGATTACATTATGCACCATACTTAATGCAATTGTCTGTTGTTTGCAACTTAATACTGGAGGGGGTTCGGACGATAACCTGAAGGTGGAATTTTTAGGCATAGATGCATGCTGGATAGCGGTCTATGTACTTTGTCGTAATGCCCTGATTAAATCTCATAGTACTCATCATGATATATGTATGTGCATTGTTATGCCTTCTTTATTTGTCAATTGCCCAACTGTAATTTATTCACCCAACATTTGTTTATCTTATGGGAGAGACACCACTAGTGAACTGTGGACCCCGGTCCTATTCTTTACATCTGAAATACAATTTACTGCAATTGTTCTTTACTGTTCTTGGCAAACAATCATCATCTTCCACACAATACGTTTAATCCTTTGTTTACAGCAAGCCGGTGAGATTGACAACCTCACTGTTACGTCGGGGCAAAGTTCTGTGATTGTGTTGTGCGGGTTCCACGTTGGCGCCGGAATCCCTGGTGTTGCGCCGCATTACACTCCTCCGCCATCAACCTTCAACGTGCTTCTTGACTCCTACTGGTTCGATAAACCTTGGTTTCTTTCTGAGGGAAAACTTGCTACTATATGCATCACACCTTCCACTTGGGGTTCCCAACGGACGTGTGTCAATTGCACGCCATCAAGCATTTTTGCTGGCGCCGTTGCCGGGGAGATCAAGACACGCTGCAAGGGGAGTCTCTCACATCCAATCTCTTTACTTTGTTTTTGTCTTTCTTTACTTTACTTTATTTACTGCTTTGTTTGCTCTCTATACCAAAAACACAAAAAAATTAGTTGCTAGTTTTACTTTATTTACTGTCTTGCTCTTTATATCAAAAACACACAAAAATTAGTTGCTAGTTTTACTTTATTTACTGTCTTGTTCTCTATATTGAAAACACACAAAAAAATTAGTTACTTGCATTTACTTTATTTACCTTTCGTTTATTTCATCATGTTTCCTCCTAAGTTCACTCTGAAAGACATACCGGTAGGACGAGGGACTATAATTGGGAGAGATAATATAGAAGATTTTTTCACTCATGTTAGTACAAATTGAAGATTTTGAAGATAGACACTTGGTAGAACTTGCTCCTACTTATGAAATTGTTGTTGCTTCTTTAGTACAAATGTTGGAAACTAAATTTGTTAATCTCAATCCTATAATTCAACACATGTTTCTTACACTTTGTGATATGGAGGAAGGAGAAAAGAAAGATTTTGTCTTAGAAACCCTTCTTAAAGAATTTGGTGGTGTAGCAAGAGAGGCTAGAAAGGTCTTTATTAAATATAAGATGCTTGGCTCTTATACCAATTTTGCTAGTACCCTTGAAAAGATGGACATGGAGAGAATAAGGTACACTAATAATGTTAATGATGGAGGGGTGATTAAAGTACTGATACCTAGTAAGCTCCTAGGAATGCATGACGCTCTAGAAAATAACTATGGTTGGCTTGTTCCTGAAAATTTGTTTGACGAGGATAGCAAGCCTAAGAATAATGAAAAAGGAGCCTCTGAAACTTACATAGATAAGATAAAATGCATTGTTGATGCTTCATCTCTTGACAATACTTGATTCACACTTTCTGCGCCTAGCTGAAAGGCGTTAAAGAAAATCGCTTATGGGAGACAACCCATTATTTTACTTCTGCACTTTATTTTATATTTGAGTCTTGGAAGTTGTTATTACTGTAGCAATCTCTCCTTATCTTTATTTTATTGCATTGTTGTGCCAAGTAAAGTCTTTGATAGTAAAGTCAATACTAGATTTGGATTATCTAGCGAGAACAGATTTCTTGCTGTCACGAATTTGAGCAGTAGTCTCTGTAGAAAATTTATAAAAATCTGCCAATTTACGTGCGTGATCCTCAGATATGTACGCAACTTTCATTCAATTTAGGCATTTTCATCTGAGCAAGTATGGTGCCTCTTTAAAATTCGTCTTTACGGGCTGTTCTGTTTTGACAGATTCTGCCTTTTATTTCGCATTGCCTGTTTTGCTATGTTTGATGGATTTCTTTGTTCCATTAACTTTCAGTAGCTTTGAGCAATGTCCAGAAGTGTTAAGAATGATTATGTCACCTCTGAATATATGAATTATGCACTCGACCCTCTAATGAGTTTGTTTTGAGTTTGGTGTGGAGGAAGTTTTCAAGGGTCAAGAGAGGAGGATGATACAATATGATCAAGAAGAGTGAAAAGTCTAAGCTTGGGGATGCCCCCGTGGTTCATCCCCGCATATTTTAAGAAGACCCAAGCGTCTAAGCTTGGGGATGCCCAAGGCATCCCTTCTTCATCGACAACTTATCAGGTCACCTCTAGTGAAACTATATTTTTATTCCGTCACATCTTATGTGCTTTACTTGGAGCGTCTCGTTTGTTTTTGTTTTTGTTTTTGTTTGAATAAAATCGGATCCTAGCATTCTTTGTTTGGGAGAGAGACACGCTCCGTTGTTTCGTATGAACACATATGTTCTTAGCTTTATCTTCAATGTTCATTGCGAAAGTTGAACTACTTCATTCATTGTTATATGGTTGGAAACGGAAAATGCCGCATGTGGTAAATGGTATAATGTCTTGAATAATGTGATACTTGGCAATTGTTGTGCTCATATAGATCATGTTTAAGCTCTTGCATCATGTACCTTGTACCCATTAATGAATAACTACATAGATCTTGTTAAAATTTGGTTTGCATGATTGATCTCTAGAGTCTAGATATTTTCTGGTTGAGGTGTTTGAACAACAAGGAGACAATGTAAAGTCTTATAATAGTTACAATATGTTCATATGTGAGCTTTGCTGCACCTTTTATACTTGAGTTTGCTTCAAACAACCTTGCTAGCCTAGCCTTGTATTGAGAGGAATTCTTCTCGTGCATCCAAATCCTTGAGCCAATAACCATGCCATTTGTGTCCATCATACCTACCTACCACATGGTATTTCTCTGCCATTCCAAAGTAAATTACTTGAGTGCTACCTTTAAAATTCTATTCTTTGTCTTTGCAATATATAGCTCATGGGAAAAATAGCTTAAAAACTATTGTGGTGAAGAATATGTACTTATGTGTCTTATTTCTTAATAAGTTGCTTGTTGAGCGGTAACCATGTTTCTGGGACGCCATCAACTTTTACCTTTGTTGAATATCATGTGAGTTGCTATGCATGTTCGTCTTGTCTCGAAGTAAGGGCGATTTTCATGATCAAATGGTTTGAGTATGCATACCGTTAGAGAAGAACATTGGGCCGCTAACTAAAGTCATGATTCATGGTGGAAGTTTCAGTTTGGACAATCAATCCTCAATCTCTTATGAGAATATTAACTCGTTGTTGAATGCTTATGCATTAAAGAGGAGTCCATTATCTCGTTGTCTATGTCTGTCCCGGTATGGATGTCTAAGTTGAGAATAATCAAAAGCGAGAAATCCAATGCGAGCTTTCTCCTTAGACCTTTGTACAAAGCGGCATAGAGGTACCCCTTTGTGACACTTGGTTGAAACATATGCTATGCAATGATAATCCATGTTAATCCAAGCTAATTAGGACAAGGTGCGAGCACTATTGGTATACTATGCATGAGGCTTGCAACTTATAAGATATCTTATACATAACACATATGCTTTATTACTACCGTTGACAAAATTGTTTCATGTTTTCAAAATGAAAAGCTCTAGCACAAATATAGTAATCAATGCTTCCCTCTGTGAAGGGCCTATCTTCTACTTTATTGTTGAGTCAGTTTGCCTATTCTTTCTATCCCAGAAGTAAACACTTGTATCAACTGTGTGCATTGATTTTTACATGTTTACTTATTGCACTTGTTATATTACTTTGTGTTGACAATTATCCATGAGATAAATATGTTGAAGTTGAAAGCAACTGCTGAAACTTATATCTTCCTTTGTGTTGCTTCAATACCTTTACTTTGAATCTATTGCTTTATGAGTAACTCTTATGCAAGTCATATTGATGCTTGTCTTGAAAGTATTATTCATGAAAAGTCTCGGAAATCCACCTTGGCTCCCGGGTCCAGATGATCTCTATATGTGCACCAACCAGACTTGGACAGATCAGTGGCAAACATTGTATTTCTGATCGTATATGGAGAAGCAGGTGGAATATGGTACAGTGCCCTATGTAACCGTTGTGGATGCATTCAGTGCGACGGCAGGCTGTGGATGTATCGGAACAACAATTTGACTACGTCCTGCACTAGCGAGCTGGACCGCATGCGGCGATGTCTCCTTCTTCATGCCCTTCCTTCGTTTTCTACAACTGCTTGAGTTATGTGAGGAGCCTGCCTGATTGGGAGTGAATCCCTTTTTTGGCCCTCTTTCCCACCCCCACCTCGCTCTCCTCTATCTACAGTACCTGACCTTTTCTTCTCTCTCGCCGGGCCTCTCCCCCCCCCCCCCCCTCTCCGCCGGAGTAGCCTGCCGGAGATGGAGGGGAGATGGCGCCGGAGTAGGTATGTTTGTTAGGGTTAGCGGCAGCTTGCTGGTAGTGGGCTGTTTGCCCGGTAGTGGAAGCGATGGGCGAGATCTAGCCGCCTGGATCTCACCATTTTTAGGGTCGTTATGGTTCCTTCTCCTTCTCCGGTGGTCGGAGGGGAAAGGGGAGCAGGAGACCGACGCTTCCTTCAATAAAGATACGGCGGACTTCTTCCTGCTGCAGTGCGGAAGCGGCGGGCGGCGCCTTCTCCTGGCCGGCCTCGGAGGCGAGGGGGAAAAGGTGCACCTACCGGGGAACATCGACGTCGATGAGCTCCTGGCCGGCCGTGGAGGCGAGGAGGAGCACAACCACGTCGTCACCATCCTCTCTGCTTCTTGGAGGGTGTATCTCTGCTACTTCTGGAGTGGAGGTAGCACATCGATGCTGTTCCTCTCGGCCGACCATGGAGGCGAGAGCGAGGACGGCAAGGATGCTACTGCTTCCACACACTTGAAGCGGCGACACAAGTGCATGCCCAAGTGGTGCTTTGGAGCTGCGTCCTCTTCATCGATGCTGTTGCTGGCGCGGTGTTCTTCCAGGGAAGCACACCAATGGGGGACATATGCCGGCGTCACCGCCCTGCCCCTGCCTCATTTGGCCGATTGGCGGCCCTTCTCCTGGAGATCTAATTTCCCACGGACCAATCAGTCCAATGGGAAGAGCTACCGCTTCCGCCACGACGCTGGAACGACTGGTTTGTCCCCGGCGCCGGTGTTCGTTCGGCGGAGCAACTCGACGGCGAATCCCTTTTGCGGTGCTGAGCATCGAGGACCTGATCGCGTTTTCCAATCTTTTTGCGAGGTCTTCTATGTAATAGTTTGGTCCTTATCCAGAAATCCCCTGAGCTGTAGGGGCTTTTCTGCAATTTGTACCCACCGTAATGCTAGCAGCTTCTAGGGTCTTTTTACCCTACCCTTGTTCAAAAAAAAAGTTACGTGAGGAGAGGTCACCCTCGTAATGGCAGCTACCTAAAGCTCTGATCATTTATGCATCTCCAACGGGGCGATGTAAATAGACGTTGAGCAATTATTTGCGATCGTGCGATCGAAAAATGCGAATATATCCAGGCCCGACAGATAGTGTCCGACCCGTCCGTCCAGATGCAAACGTGGCTCAAATATGCGGCACGTTTGTGTCTGCGCGATCACGTCGCGCGACCGCTCGTCTCTTTCACGGGCCCACCTGGCAGCGACCCTGGCTTAGTGCGTCTTCTTAGCCAACGCGGCTTTAAGCACATCAACTGTCGGGAAGGGCAACCGCTTCGATCGACGCGCGAACCACCGGAATGGAACGCGAACTCATAAACCGCCATGGAAGAGCAACCGCAGCCCTCTTCGATTTCTACTCCACCATTCATCCCCGCTCAATAGGACCCTTACGTATGCACATTCGGATCTCCAACGGCCGCTGCCAGTCATCTCTAACTGACGGCGCCATGAGCAACCTCTCTTTGCCATTGACTCCGATAGCGAGGGAAAGCCGCCGGGATGGCAACATTGGTGGGATAGAACTGCCGCGCCGATCAGCTCTAACTCCCCACCGACAGATAGCCAGGAGGAGGAGGGGGACGCCGTCGCCGACGAAGGCCATGACGAGGAGGAGGATGAGGATGAAGAGGCCACGTGGACACGGCTGGAGGTGGAGGAGGCAACCGAGGAGGTGGCAGCAGCAAAGAAGGAAGCACAACCGGCGTGCACTGACGACAAGGAAGACACCAAGGACTGAGGGGGACACAAGCTACTCGGACGCGTCAGACGCCACGAGCTCTTCTGATGAGGTGATGAGCAGGAAGCGCCTCCGTGAGGGTGACGAGGCATGGCCTTCTAAGAAGTAGCTTAGTTTAAAAATTAGTTTGAACATCTTTTTCGCACTTTGTATGTTAAATGTGTTTCAAAACATTGCACTAGTTTGAGTTTCAAAATCTCAGTCGTTTCTACATGATGTGGAACTATAAAAAAAGAGCACATGGCTGGCCTCGCCGGACAAAATGCGTCGGGTCACTGGGGCTGCCCCGACACAAACAAACAAGCTTGGCATGGCCACCATTTCAGTGTCCGTGGGCCAACGAAAACGGACGCAGCCGGTAGATTTTGGTGTCCGATTTATGTCGCCCCGTTGGAAATGCTCTTACACACTATACTCTGCCCTGCCGATGGATTTCAAACTTTGAAGACAATGGGTGTGGCATGCCATCCAGGTGTACACCTGAAAGAACACTTGCCCATACCTACTTATTTACTTCAGGTTTCAAACAATTTTGAAGCAATGAGTTTCTAACAACTGTTTTTTATGGACGGTTCTCTTAATAATTCCTTCCAGATGCACACTGATTCACATATCAGTACACCGTTTTGCCATTGTTGCATACAACAAATCTGAAATTTGAGTACAAAAATTAGTTCTAAAACCATTTTCCTACGAGCATACATCTCGTCGGTTACAAGGAGGGGATGCATTAACTCACGCAGTGGTGATATCACTAAAACCCATAGGTTTAATATATGTGCTCTTTCGATGATCAGTTACACCACATCGCCTGCATCTAGCTTCCTTTCTTGGCTGCTTTGGCATGTCTCCTCTTTCAGGACATGTTGTTTTTTTGTGCCCAGATTTCTTGCATATGCTGCAAAATCTTGATCTTCTACCCGCCTCTTTGTAAGGTGGTTTCTTCCTGCTCATACTAGGCCTACCTGCCTTCACCTTCTTACAAGGAGCTGTAAGCTCAACCAACGGTTTGCCGTTATCCAACAGCAAAGCTAGGTCATCTTCAGAACAATCCACAGGAATTTCCTTTCGCTTCCTAACTGTCGTTCTATCCTCAAGGCCAAGGCCATCTCTAGCTTCGTCAAATGGTGCCATGACTGCAAGGTTTTCCTTGAACATGGACATATGCTTCTCATAATCTTCTGAGCTAGCATCTTCGAGACTGACAAGCTCTATAGCAAGTATGTACATGTTTGAGTGCCTATAGGTCACTGCTTTAACCTGTGATTCATCCTTCTGATAATGTCTTAGGTGTTCTCGCAGAATATCTCTAGCATCTTGTGTCCATCGTTTAGGTATGTGCTTACTTGGTATCTGCGTGACACCTACATAATCCATAACCTGCAAGGACAGAATCATTTCACAGCAGAACTCTCTTTTGCTTATATAGAAAACATGCAATCCCGAACTAGAAAAATGACAAATTCTGCATCTGAAATGAAATGGAAGTTAGTCCCTGCCTCGCAATGCTCTGAACCCGTTTCTTTTAAGTCCATGCCGAACGGACAAATGCAATCGCACTTTTCAGTCCAACAACCATTGAGTTACGATGTCAACTAGATGGGTAGCACAGAGTGTCACTAGTCAATTCTGTACTGCCTATGTAATCTTTTTGAGGGTGAACAAAATCAGCACCATAATTGGACCATGGCAAACACCAGGGCATCGTGCAGATTATGTAGCCCCAAAAAATTTAATTCCACAATTTTTCACCACTATTAACTGAATCCACATGACCATTGCATCACCCAAATGTATTAACCTACTCTAATTTAATCTCTGTGATTACTCAGATGTGCAGAGATTATTTTCCATATGGACTGTCCTAAGCTCCATGCGTATGTACTGACGACTAAATAGTAAATACATCAATGCTTGCTTCCTGAATTTCCAATTTTCTGTTCTTCGAAATAAGCATAGCAAGACAAGGTGTAGTAATCACACCACAAATCCATACCATTTTGTTCACCCCGAGATTGCGGATCCATTTTCCGTTGAGACTGTGGAGTCGGCTTGCCCGTCAGCGTCCTACTCACCATATCCGACAATATATTTGCACGATGCCCATTGCGATTGATGATGAGGGGCGGACATGGCTGCACTCACCGTCTTGCTTTGCCTCCGTAGCATCCACTGCAGCGTCCGCTGCGTCCTCCTTAGATAGGAACGCTGCAACATGGAAGACATACGGCTTGCAGGTCAGATCAAGCACCTAAATTGCGCCATGCCTCACACGGAAGAAGGCTCAACAGACGGACCTGCTCGGCTGCTCAACAGATCTAGCGGGAAGTCCATGTCGTCGATTCTGGTCGCCGGTGAAATCATTGCTCCACTCCCAGCAGCCACCGCCGTCAAATTCTCGCGCGCCCGTTTCCTCCCGCTCTCGACGCGCCGAATTTTCTGTCGGACGGTGCGCCCAACTTTTTGCTCGGTGAGATCTAGGAGCCACGCGCCTTGGACCTGTGGTCTACAACGCCCCCACCGACATGTACCGCGCGTCCAGATCTCCCCCGTTTCGCTCCCGTTTTCTCGCCCCCACGCGCAACGTTAGACTGCTCAGACTGCTCATAGTGGGAGTAACTTATAGGTAGTAACATCACACATTTCAAGGTGTTTTGGTGACATGGCATAGCAATAAATGAAGAAAAAGAGGAAGGTGGTAACTAGCTATGTTACCATAACATCACACACCCCAAGATAAAATGAGTCTACAAACTATTAAATGAGACTTTGCATGATACCATCTCTAAGTTATTTTCCACTATGAAGGTAGTAACATGGACTAGTAACTTATGCATGACACCACCTTATGTTACTCCCCACTATGAGCAGCCTCATAGTGGGAGTAACATAGCTAGTAACATCACACATCTCAAGGTATTTTGGTGACATGACATGCGAATAAATGAAGAAAGAGAATGAGGTGGTAACTAGCTATGTTACCATAACATCACACATCCCAAGGCAAAATGAGTCTACAACATAATAAATGACACAATGCATAACACCACATATAAGTTACTACCCACTATGAAGGTAGTAACCTAGACTAGTAACATGGCATATGTTACTAGTCTAAGTTACTCCCCACTATGAGCAGCCTTAACAATGCGGGCCCCTGCTACCAACCGTACACCCACCTGGACGTATTCTGGATTTGTTGACAATCGTAACTGCTCAATTTTCCTCTCGCTCAGCAATCTCGGGGAAGGAAACATTGGTCCAGATATCGAGTCCATCTGAACCCGGGAGCCAAAACTTCATCCCCGAAAAGTCTTTGCTATATGATTCATTTGTTTACTCATTATCTTCATCATTGTTTCGAATCGCTGCATTCATCTTATATGCTTTACAATAGTATGATCAAGATTATGATAGCATGTCACTTCAGAAATTATCTTTGTTATCGTTTACCTACTCGAGGGCGAGTAGGAACTAAGCTTGGGGATGCTTGATACGTCTCAAACGTATCTATAATTTCTTATGTTCCATGCTACTTTTATGATGATACTCACATGTTTTATACACATTATATGTCATTATTATGCATTTTCCGGCACTAACCTATTGACGAGATGCCGAAGAGCCGATTGCTTTGTTTTCGCTGTTTTTGGTTTCAGAAATCCTAGTAAGGAAATATTCTCGGAATTGGACGAAATTAACGCCTAGGGGCCTATTTTTCCACGAAGCTTCCAGAAGTCCGAAGAGGAAACGAAGTGGGGCCACGAGGTGGCGCCACACTAGGGCAGCGCGGCCCAAGCCCTGGCCGCGCCGGCCTACTGTGTGGGCCCCTCGTGACACCCCTTGACCTGCCCTTCCGCCTACTTAAAGCCTTCGTCGCGAAACCCCCAGTACCGAGAGCCACGATACGGAAAACCTTCCAGAGACGCCGCCGCCGCCAATCCCATCTCGGGGGATTCAGGAGATCGCCTCCGGCACCCTGCCGGAGAGGGGAATCATCTCCCGGAAGTCTCTTCATCGCCATGATCGCCTCCGGATCGATGTGTGAGTAGTCCTGTGGAGACCCGGCATACCACTGCATGGTGTAGTATGCAAGTCTGATATAACACCAATGAAACACCGTTCCACTAGTATTATATCGCTCAGAGTGCAACAGAAACATATGCGGGTCCAAGGTATGTCTATAGAATTACAACATTGACTCTATTACATAAGATCAGCACAGCCTCCTACTTTACAATGAGGTAAAACTGCAGATAACTCCGGAAGAACGACTCGTAGTCTAGTCTTTTCACGAACTCTATTTGTAGAGTACTTCACTAACTACGGAGGCTAAGAATAGACTCTAGCTAAATAGGAGCTAGGTTTAGGAAGCTAGTTCCCTTCTATGACTAAACTAGGTTTTCTCCTTGTTGGATGTGGTATCCGACTCCTCCGACGGGGTTCGTCTCTTGAAGTAGTTGTTGACTCCTCGGCTTTCGAGTTGCACTCGTAGATCCTCCTTCGATGCCTCCATATCTAAGCAGGGATTTAAGAGTGGGATGAGTACGAGCGTACTCAACAAGTTCATTATAGGAAAGAGGTGTTTAATGCACTAGCTACGAGCATTAGACCGAGAAAGTCTAATACCAATGCAAGTTTTCATAACCATTTCTTCAAAAGGTTGCTTTTATTCAGAAGAACTATGTCCGTCAGCCTTCACCGGTTTACTAGAACTTCATGGAGCTCCTTTCCGGCCGCGTTCGCAGTTCCATATCTCGGAACGAGGAGTGACAGGTCACGGTTCTTTACACTCTGCAGAGGTGTGTTGCTTTACCCATAAGAGATCTTAACCTTGGTGCCAACCGAGTCATGTTCTCGTCCACACTTCCTTTGGTGTGAGGCCCGGTATAAGGTCTAGCCAATCATGTTCCTCCGCTACCTCGAACATCCACCCGTTGTTGCATGCGCCGACCCTGGGTCCACGTCGGTCCCATTATTCCTGTAGATTTCAAGGTGGACCCCGACCACGACAACGATCTGCTGGGCTCTACCATACACTCCTACGCCGGTGGCTGCAACCCATCATAGACCGCAATACCGTGGGGACTTAAGGCTTCCCCAGCCTACCGCTTGTTCTTCGAACGACAAGTGTCTACGGACTGTGCCGTGGGGACTTAAGGCTTCCCCAGCCTACCGCTTGCCGCCGACGGATACAAGTGTCTACGGTAAAGCGCATCCGTTGATGAACGAGAGGTGGAAACACTTTTGACTACTCCGTCCCACTCCGGATCTTATGGTTAACACGGGTATTACGGCACAAGAATCACTCGGCGACATTTGTTGTTTAATCCTAGATGGATATAAACCCGTGCAATGGAACCTCCACCATATCAACACATTCCATGGTTCCATTTCCCACCACATAGTCATATTCATAGTTATGAAAGTAGTGGTTTTGGTTTTTATGCAATAGTGATAATCATAGTACTTTGCAAGTAATTTGATAAAGATACTCAAATGACATGAGCAAGCGATGAACTTGCCTTTCTTGTCTGCAACATTATGCAGACAAGGTCTTCGATACGCAATAACTCCAAATTCTGAAATAGCATCATCGTCCGGTAAGGACGATGTTTAAAAGATTGACAAGGATGCAATAATGCATAAATATGAGATGCAATCGCTCTAAGCCTGACCTAACCCAGATGATTTAGGATTAGTGAGTTGTAATGATTAGTTCAAGGTGTGTTGCACTTTTAGAGTGATTCACAAACAAGGTTCTTATTAGGGTTTTGTTGTCTTAGAATCATAAACAAGTGGTAAAATGCATGATAACGATCATATATACCAAGGGATAGTACTTGTATAATAAGTAAAGAGCAGTTGTCAATTTTAAGTCTTATAGTGTATGGTTGATGATTAATTATCATATACTTCAAAAGAATAACTTTTGAAGAACATGTTCTTTGATAAAGAACAGGTATGATAATTAGGGTTGTGGAGTTCTATGGTTTACTATGGTTCCAATTAGTTTCTGGAGTAAGTAGTAGATGGATCCCAACAAAGTTGGATTCATCAGCATTTTGAGATTATATGGTTTTAGTGAAACACATCTTAAGTAATTGCTTACACATGGTTGCTATCAAGATTGGTATATCTTGCTGGTGATAGTTGACTATTGGTTATAGGTCCTATTAGGCAGGATTGATGATGGTTCTTAATTTACTTTAAAAGAATAACTTTTGAAGAACATACTTCTTAGATAATAAGAAGTATTTCAATTAAGGTTGAGGTTGTCTAGGTTTGCTATTGAATTCCCCTAAGTAATGAATAATTGGCTCCTTAATAGGATGGGTCATAATTGTGAAGTACTTGTAGGGTTTAGTGGACTAGGGTTTATGTTTAGTTGGTCCTACTTGATCATCTAGGTTTTATGAATACATGAAATATAAACTTATTAGTAATAAGGCTTCTATTATTTTATGAGGACATGGACATGTAAAGCAAGTCAAACAATTTATTGTGAGTTGAGTTTGTGCAAGCATATGATTTTGTGTGTTGTTGGAGTTTTCATGATTTTAGATGTGATTGGAATCTCCTAATATTATTGGTTTTAGAAAGTAAGGGTACATCACATCATATCATATTTAGGTTTATGGAATTTATTTTTAATGTTCTAACTACTTTAAAATATTCAAAAAAACATATAACCAAGTGCTAAATGTAAATTATAATTCATTTATGTTAACTCTATTTTTTATTAATTTAAAATCAAATACTAAGTTTTATTTATTAAACCATAACAGAAATGTATTTTTTTACAAGGTTAAGGTTGAAATAATATTTCAAACATTTAGAAATTCTATTTACATTTATTGCTCATAAAATATTGTTCTAAGAATTTGAAAGTAGTTAGAATTGGATTGGATTCTTTTAAGAGTTTATTTAATTGTTACATATTTTATCTTTTAAAAATTATTTTATACTCTAGTATTAACTATGTAACTTGTATGCCCTCAAGCAGAATGAGCTAATTAGCAAATACATACACACTAGTGAATATTTGATTGGCCAGATTAATTTGATGGATTCACACACGTACACACCTAGTGGATTAGCTATTAGACCTTGAGCTAATTGGGCAAATTCGCATACATGCACACACTAGTGGATCAGATGTTGTTCCATTAGCACCAACGTACACACACGATGGTGTATATGAAATACGTGTACGAGCCCAGCATAGCACAACTCTCTCGTTCTCTCACGAGCGCGCACGCAGACACGCTTTTTCCCTCTCTTTCCTTTCTCTGCACTCGACCTCCACGGCGCTGCCGTGTCGCCGCTTGCCCCGGCCATCCCCGACCAACTCCGGCGCCGGCGAGATGGGTTCTGGTTCCCCTTGACGTGCTCTACCACCTCCCCCTCTTCGATTTGATTTCCCCAGCTCCTCTTGTGCGCCCTGCGCCTGCGCGTCGCCGACGCACGCGCCGCCGTACGGCTCTGCCGGTCGCATCCGCCGCCGCCGACGACCGGCCCAGGTCCGCAATGAACTCCTCCGCCAACACCCGCCGCCACGACGCTGTCCTGCGCTCGCACACGGCCCTTTGGCTAACCCTAGCTGCACCCCCGGCTAGCCCGGCCATCGCCGGCCTTGCCTGCCGGCGCTGTCAGCGGCATAGCTCCGCCCTGATGTTCTCCATCCTCCCCACTTTCTGCCTCCGCTACGCGCTCTCCCACTGCCGCGCAACCGCGCCCCCCTCTCTGGCCCCTGGCCGTTGTAATCTTGGTACATGAGATGTGATGATGGTGGTGGTGTGATTGACAGCGTGGTCGTGCTGGTGGTGGTTGATGTACTGGTGGTGTGGTCCTGCGGTGACAACTACTTCATTCTCGACGCCGGTTGGACGGTGTCGCCGACGCAACCCCGGCATCGCCTACTGTATCAACTCTCTACTCCACTCACCGTGAGCTAAATCCTCTCTCTTCTCTATATTGCCCATGACCATGCATTGGGAATCATGTGCTGGAAGGTTTACACTTAAAGGTCTAGTGTTCCTGTTATATATTGAGCCGCACAATAATTGTTGATATTGATGTGCCCCAGATGTTATTGTGGTGCCATAATCCATCTATATGTAATGGGTCAAGGTCCTGATAATTTCGGTGAGGCTATGTGCTCTGGGAGGTTAACTGTTAATAATTTCCTTGATGGCTTATTGGTGGGCTTGTATGCATACATATTTATAATTGTTTTGCTGCTGCTAGGTTACTACTTGGTTGGCCTGGGATTAGTTTCCTGGACCCTAAGTAGCTTCATGAATTAAGTTGCTTAATAACTGGATGCTCTACCAGTTGCTATTTATCTGTGATGCTCCTGTTTGGATGAGTTATTCATCCAGGCTTATGCACTGCTGCAGTGTATACTTGATAAGAACAGATACAATATATATTAGATCTATGGCTGTTTGGATGTTTTTATATCTTATGGGTGTTGCTGGTACTTACTGAATCATCTGCATACATGATTTGATCATGGAAGTCGGTTGTTGGCTACAGGAAGCTTTGTCCAGCCCTTGGGTAGATCTAGTGCTATATAAATAAATAGATAAGAAGAGATGCTCCTCTTGCTGGATTCAGATGCTTTACTAGTTGCTTGGATTGCAGGGTGATGATTTGCTAGATCTTGAATAAGATCTGGTTGTGGGTTAGCACTCATGGATGCTTTATATTTGTGGGGTTTGAAAATAGAGTGATAGTAGATGAACTTAACTGGTTGCCACCGTTGCTTGATGAAAAGATACCATGATAGGTTCATATAGGAACTTTTGAGTTCCTGAACCTGAAACTGATGGTATAGTCTTATATTCCTTTTAGGTAGCTTTTTCTATACAAAGTTGTCTATGTGCTTGTCTTGTTAAATTAAAACTGTGTTGTGGTACCTTGCTAAAAGGATGCATAGCTGCTGATTTTGATTACCTAGATGATGTGCTGGACAAACTTTGTTATGATTAAAGTTGCCAGGGAGTTTGAGACTAGATCCAAATGATGTTAAAATCGTCTTCAAACGATTTCTGTTTGGTAAGATATTTGGTTTAGACACTATGATGCTTGAGTTAAATTAAATGGACAGATCCATGCTTGACCTAGCCGATGATGCAAAGGCTGAGGCATAGATTTAAAATAAGAATAGATACTATGTTGTTGCTTTTGTTCTCTGTGATGATTCTTGCATAGCACCTCTATGCAATACTGAGAGAAATCCCTCTCACTCTCAACTTCCCCTTTTTATCCCCTGATGCTACCATGCAAAGGCTAGGATCAAATACTTGTGTTTATGGTGTATACCTGCTGCTCTTGGTATCCTGGATTCTAGATACTGAAACAAACCTCCTTCTTGTGGTATCCTGCACCTCCTTGCTGATTGAGTATTTCCTAAGATCTGGCTAGAGATATGGAGCTGTTCTTGCTGATAGATCACTGCTACTACTGGTGCTATTTCTATTTCTGAATGAAATTGCTAGTTTGTGACATGTTGTTTGGCTACCTACTACCACTGTCGAGGGATTGGTCTTGTGCTGGCTAAGCAGTTGTGGTGGTGCAACGAAATCCCCTTTTATATGGTGTCCTGGAGGTGTGCTTGGCCGACACCTATGCACATGCATGTGTGCTGTGAGCTGCCTGCTTGCATGGTTCAAGTTTCAACACTGATACACATTTCCCCTAGTGGATATGCTCGGCAGATGAAAAGATCTGCCACTTCTTATCACTATTTTAACCCTGCCCTTTGACATTTCTTTTCTTTCTATTCTTCCCTGTTTGTTTTGCAGGTGATCAATTGGAGAAGAAGATGATCAAGACTTATTTTAGACTTTTCTTTTCTTTTTCAAAACTTGAATTTATATTTGTAATATTCTTTTATTCATTTGTAAAGACATTGTATTATTGTGTGAATATCAATAAAGAAATATTTTCCTTGTTGTAGAATATCCTTAATCATGAATTGCTTGTCTTTATAAACCTTGTAATATTGGATGATGTAATTAAATGTTAAATACTTTATTTGTTTTGAGTTTTATATTTTGTTTGATTAAACATGTTGTATGTTATATAATGGTCTAGAATTCAAATTTCAATTTCAATTTCAATTTCAATTCTTATCACTCATATTTGAATTGAATTCAAATTGTGTTCCCCAAAATTAAATAGTTCAACAAAGGTCATGTCGAAGTTTATTGCACTCACGTCGAGTACTAACTCAATTCCACCGACGTAAGAGAAACCTCGATCACCTTGATGGGTTTAAGAGAAGATCACAGTGAAATTTATAACGCTTAACTTGATGATCTACTTCAATTCCAGCAAGTCAAGTGAAACTTCGATTACTGTGACAAGTTTTACTTGAAAGCGCGAAAATTCCCCGGATTTTCTATGCATGAATGCAATGCACACATATGTTTCCTCTCTTTTTGTAACCCCAATTCCTGGGATATTACAGTCTCTACCCCTTAAACTAAACTTCGTCCTCGAAGTTTGAACTCTCTCACGTTTCAGAGTGTTGATATGACTTGTGCGACTACATCTTTTCTCAAACTCCGTGATGATCTTTCGGGATATATTTGAATATATCCTTAGTCCAGATTCTTCCTGGAATCCATCAGTGTCTGCCTCTGAACAGTGGCTTCTTACTTTAACTTTGATTTCTTCCAACTCTATAAGCTTGTTTCCCTTCTCTTTGAAGATTCAATGATTAAGACTTCTTGTGGTGCTGATAGTCTTAACTGAAGACTAATTTGATAACATACTCTTAATTCGTTGTCCAAAAACTTGGTTCTACAAGATTTGTTTAATGTAGGTTCTGTTTCCCATTACCAGCTAAATCTACAGTAATGGTACTTAGTATGGTATTTGCCATGGAAATGGTCTTGATGGTTTATTTCAATAAGAATGGATTAGACTCACTTAGTCCATCCAATCATGGATTATAGTTGATACCTATAACTATTTTGGGTTCTTTAGGTTCATGAAAGGAATCTTTCAACTGGTCTTTGATTCTGGTATGGTCAAACTCCTTCGGTCTTGGACTTTTTTGAGCTATATTTGGTCTCCAATATTTCCTTTATCCAACTTTATTATCCTTGGCTTACTTGAGCTTCCGTACTTCTGAGTAAATATTACTCACTTTCTCAAGTTATAGTCCAATTTCTTACTTTCTCGAGGTATAAACCTCGGCTTCGGTCTGACATCTTTCTGAAAGTAGAGTTCCACAATCTTATAAAAATAAGATCGACTTCCTCTCAGTTCAGACCTTATTCTTCTATCTTGCTCAAAATACTGAGTTTTGTATATCCAACTCAATTTTTACTCTACCCCTTATAGTTTTCTTATGGTCTTCAACTCCTTTTCTTTCAACTATTGGACTTATGATTAGAATATTGGTATAGGTCTTGTTTATAATTTATATTCCTCTAAGGTTTTGCGAAGAAACTTTGTGGTGTATCCACTCAATTGTGGACATCCAATGTGAAACCTTTGACTAAATGTTTATAGATCTAGCTATTTGGCTGACAAGATTTTTATTTGTTCACAAACTTTTGTTACAACTAATTAAATCATGGACTATTTGTAATACCAACTGATACCAAATCTGTGGTTATTATACCAACCGTGGCTATTTGATATCTAAAAATGGATTCTATTATAGGTTCCGATCAACTCGGACGAGACATCTTCTACTTTATCTCGCAGTATTGATATTATACCAATTGTGGTCTTCTGATATCGACTATGGTCTTCTTATGTCTGCTATGATTTCATATATCACCTTCCTTCATTCAGGGTTTATTTTGCAAGAAAACCACAAGCTAACACTATGAATATAGTATCTTGAGTGATTTCCCGTGCATTCCCTCTTCTATGATGACTATGGTTCTGCTTGAGCTTCGCCATAATCACCAGATTTCTCACTTTCATGCTTCTTCCGTACTAAAGTACTCCTCTGTTGAGGCTAAGCATGAGTTTTGATTGGTACTTCCTTCCAAAGATTGTGGTTGCTTCCCACAACTTTACTTCCTTTTTCTGATGCAACTTCATCTTGTCTTTGGAATCTTCACAATTCGTCACTTCCTCACACGTTTACCATTACCCTCTAGATCTATAGCACCAAGTAAGAACTTGATATTGCAACATGCATTTGCATATCAAAGTCAAACTTCATGTATGGATCTAGTCAATCAATGAAAATTCAATAAAATCCAAGAAAATCCAGCTTTGTGCTTTTATAATACACATCATCATAAGCCTGAATATACTAGTTGAGTATGACATCTCTAAACATAAGATAGGTTTATATCGTGATACTTAGCACGAATAGATGGGATTCTACTATTTGTCTCAACTTTTACCTTAATTGCACATTTGCAATGAGATAAACTTGAAACAAAGTGGTTTGGGATGGTTAAGGTTAACCTAATTTTCTTTGGAAGTACTACTTAACTTAGTATTATACCATATATAAGTGCTATTGAGGACTATTTTGTATGATACCACTAGTTCTAATATGGTTACTCTGAATACATATTTATTAGGATATAGTTCCTATACTTCTAAGTGTTTCTACCATAAGCATATGATCATGATGTGCTTGGCACACTTCCCATATTTTTGGAACACAATTCTTGCACTATTGTTTTGCACTTGGCTTCTTATTGTACCCCTCTTAAATAATTATGAGGTTCTAGTCCATCACATAATGATTCTCAGGTGAATCATATATGATTACTATCACTACTCTGTAAGTAGACATGTTTTATTTCTATCTCTCTTACTTACCTCTCATGATTGACTCATCATGGTCTATACTACCTCATATAACTCATAGTTATCACTTACTATCAATTGTTTCACATGTCTAGATAATTTTACTTACTCATTACTTAACTTGGTCTACAACTTCTATTAGGATATCTTAATTACCTTCATCACTTGATATTACTCCTATTACGAGTCTGGATAACTTTTACTTAATCATAACATATGTTGGTACACATCTTCCAATAGGATAGCTTCCTTATGGTTGTATCCTCTCTTTGGACTACCATGTATTGTATACCAACTGTGATCTACTCATCTATTGTTATAAGGACTTAATGGTGTCGTCCTACATGTTTGGAATTAGCTAACTAACTTCACTTATCAAAGATAAGTAAGAAAATTTGACTCAAGTGTGTCAGGATTATTCTCAAGTGAATATCCATCTCAAGTCATAAGAAGATTTGATTTAGCTAAGACAACTTCCTATAGACACTACCAATCCTATAGGTCTCCTTTAAAGGGTTTTAATCCTAGGGTCAAAGCATTTGCTCGATACCAACCGTGGAGACCCGGCATACCACCGCATGGTGTAGTATGCAAGTCCGATATAACACCAATGAAACACTCGTTCCACTAGTATTATATCGCTCGTAGTGGTACAACGAAACATATGCGGGTCCAAGGTATGTCTATAGAATTACAACATTGACTCTATTACATAAGATCAGCACAGCCTCCTACTTTATAATGAGGTAAAACTGCAGATAACTCCAGAAGAACGACTCGTAGTCTAGTCTTTTCACGAACTCTATTTGTAGAGTACTTCACTAACTACAGAGGCTAAGAATAGACTCTAGCTAAATAGGAGCTAGGTTTAGGAAGCTAGTTCCCTTCTATGACTAAACTAGGTTTTCTCCTTGTTGGATGTGGTATCTGACTCCTCTGACAGGGTTCTGTCTCTTGAAGTAGTTGTTGACTCCTCGGCCTTCGAGTTGCACTGTAGATCCTCCTTCGATGCCTCCATATCTAAGCAGGGGATTTAAGAGTGGGATGAGTACGAGCGTACTCAACAAGTTCATTATAGGAAAGAGGTGTTTAATGCACTAGCTACAACATTAGACCAGAAAGTCTAATACCAATGCAAGTTTTCATAACCATTTCTTCAAAAGGTTGCTTTTATTCCGAAGAACTATGTCCGTCAGCCTTCACCGGTTTACTAGAACTTCATGGAGCTCCTTTCCGGCCGCGTTCGCAGTTCCATATCCCGGAACAGGGAGTGATAGGTCACGGTTCTTTACACTCTGCAGAGGTGTGTTGCTTTACCCATAAGAGATCTTAACCTTGGTGCCAACCGAGTCATGTTCTCGTCCACACTTCCTTTGGTGTGAGGCCCGGTATAAGGTCTAGCCAATCATGTTCCTCCGCTACCTCGAACACCCACCCGTTGTTGCATGCGCCGACCCTGGGTCCACGTCGGTCCCATTATTCCTGTAGATTTCAAGGTGGACCCCGACCACGACAACAGTGCTGGGCTCTACCATACACTCCTACGCCGGTGGCTGCAACCCATCATAGACCGCAATACCGTGGGGACTTAAGGCTTCCCCAGCCTACCGCTTGTTCTTCGAACGACAAGTGTCTACGGACTGTGCCGTGGGGACTTAAGGCTTCCCCAGCCTACCGCTTGCCGCCGACAGAGACAAGTGTCTACGGTAAAGCGCATCCGTTGATGAACGAGAGGTGGAAACACTTTTGACTACTCGGTCCCACTCCGGATCTTATGGTTAACACGGGTATTACGGCACAAGAATCATCGGCGACATTTGTTGTTTAATCCTAGATGGATATAAACCCGTGCAATGGAACCTCCACCATATCAACACATTCCATGGTTCCATTGCCCACCACATAGTCATATTCATAGTTATGAAAGTAGTGGTTTTGGTTTTTATGCAATAGTGATAATCATAGTACTTTGCAAGTAATTTGATAAAGATACTCAAATGACATGAGCAAGCGATGAACTTGCCTTTCTTGTCTGCAAGATTATGCAGACAAGGTCTTCGATACGCAATAACTCCAAATTCTGAAATAGCATCATCGTCCGGTAAGGACGATGTTTAAAAGATTGGCAAGGATGCAATAATGCATAAATATGAGATGCAATCGCTCTAAGCCTGACCTAACCCAGATGATTTAGGATTAGTGAGTTGTAATGATTAGTTCAAGGTGTGTTGCACTTTTAGAGTGATTCACAAACAAGGTTCTTATTAGGGTTTTGTTGTCTTAGAATCATAAACAAGTGGTAAAATGCATGATAACAATCATATATACCAAGGGATAGTACTTGTATAATAAGTAAAGAGCAGTTGTCAATTTTAAGTCCTATAGTGTATGGTTGATGATTAATTATCATATACTTCAAAAGAATAACTTTTGAAGAACATGTTCTTTGATAAAGAACAGGTATGATAATTAGGGTTGTGGAGTTCTATGGTTTACTATGGTTCCAATTAGTTTCTGGAGTAAGTAGTAGATGGATCCCAACAAAGTTGGATTCATCAACATCTTGAGATTATATGGTTTTAGTGAAACACATCTTAAGTAATTGCTTACACATGGTTGCTATCAAGATTGGTATATCTTGCTGGTGATAGTTGACTATTGGTTATAGGTCCTATTAGGCAGGATTGATGATGATTCTTAATTTACTTCAAAAGAATAACTTTTGAAGAACATACTTCTTAGATAATAAGAAGTATTTCAATTAAGGTTGAGGTTGTCTAGGTTTGCTATTGAATTCCCCTAAGTAATGAATAATTGGCTCCTTAATAGGATGGGTCATAATTGTGAAGTACTTGTAGGGTTTAGTGGACTAGGGTTTATGTTTAGTTGGTCCTACTTGATCATCTAGGTTTTATGAATACATGAAATATAAACTTATTAGTAATAAGGCTTCTATTATTTTATGAGGACATGGACATGTAAAGCAAGTCAAACAATTTATTGTGAGTTGAGTTTGTGCAAGCATATGATTTTGTGTGTTGTTGGAGTTTTCATGATTTTAGATGTGATTGGAATCTCCTAATATTATTGGTTTTAGAAAGTAAGGGTACATCACATCATATCATATTTAGGTTTATGGAATTTATTTTTAATGTTCTAACTACTTTAAAATATTCAAAAAACATATAACCAAGTGCTAAATGTAAATTATAATTCATTTATGTTAACTCTATTTTTTATTAATTTAAAATCAAATACTAAGTTTTATTTATTAAACCATAACAGAAATGTATTTTTTTACAAGGTTAAGGTTGAAATAATATTTCAAACATTTAGAAATTCTATTTACATTTATTGCTCATAAAATATTGTTCTAAGAATTTGAAAGTAGTTAGAATTGGATTGGATTCTTTTAAGAGTTTATTTAATTGTTACATATTTTATCTTTTAAAAATTATTTTATACTCTAGTATTAACTATGTAACTTGTATGCCCTCAAGCAGAATGAGCTAATTAGCAAATACATACACACTAGTGAATATTTGATTGGCCAGATTAATTTGATGGATTCACACACGTACACACCTAGTGGATTAGCTATTAGACCTTGAGCTAATTGGGCAAATTCGCATACATGCACACACTAGTGGATCAGATGTTGTTCCATTAGCACCAACGTACACACACGATGGTGTATATGAAATACGTGTACGAGTCCAGCATAGCACAACTCTCTCGTTCTCTCACGAGCGCGCACGCAGACACGCTTTTCCCCTCTCTTTCCTTTCTCTGCTCTCGACCTCCACGGCGCTGCCGTGTCGCCGCTTGCCCCGGCCATCCCCGACCAACTCCGGCGCCGGCGAGATGGGTTCTGGTTCCCCTTGACGTGCTCTACCACCTCCCCCTCTTCGATTTGATTTCCCCAGCTCCTCTTGTGCGCCCTGCGCCTGCGCGTCGCCGACGCACGCGCCGCCGTACGGCTCTGCCGGTCGCATCCGCCGCCGCCGACGACCGGCCCAGGTCCGCAATGAACTCCTCCGCCAACACCCGCCGCCACGACGCTGTCCTGCGCTCGCACACGGCCCTTTGGCTAACCCTAACTGCAACCCCGGCTAGCCCGGCCATCGCCGGCCTTGCCTGCCGGCGCTGGCAGAGGCATAGCTCCGCCCTGATGTTCTCCGTCCTCCCCACTTTCTGCCTCCGCTACGCGCTCTCCCACTGCCGCGCAACCGCGCCCCCACTCTCTGGCCCCTGGCCGTTGTGATCTTGGTACAGGAGATGTGATGATGGTGGTGGTGTGATTGACAGCGTGGTCGTGCTGGTGGTGGTTGATGTACTGGTGGTGTGGTGCTGCGGTGACAACTACTTCATTCTCGACGCCGGTTGGACGGTGTCGCCGACGCAACCCCGGCATCGCCTACTGCATCAACTCTCTACTCCACTCACTGTGAGCTAAATCCTCTCTCTTCTCTATATTGCCCATGACCATGCATTGGGAATCATGTGGTGGAAGGTTTACACTTAAAGGTCTAGTGTTCCTGTTATATATTGAGCCGCACAATAATTGTTGATATTGATGTGCCCCAGATGTTATTTTGGTACCATAATCCATCTATATGTAAAATGGGTCAAGGTCCTGATAATTTCGGCGAGGCTATGTGCTCTGGGAGGTTAACTGTTAATAATTTTCTTGATGGCTTATTGGTGGGCTTGTATGCATACATATTTATAGTTGTTTTGCTGCTGCTAGGTTACTACTTGGTTGGCCTGGGATTAGTTTCCTGGACCCTAAGTAGCTTCATGAATTAAGTTGCTTAATAACTGGATGCTCTACCAGTTGCTATTTATCTGTGATGCCCCTGTTTGGATGAGTTATTCATCCAGGCTTATGCACTGCTGCAGTGTATACTTGATAAGAACAGATACAATATATATTAGATCTATGGCTATTTGGATGTTTTTATATCTTATGGGTGTTGCTGGTACTTACTGAATCATGTGCATACATGATTTGATCATGGAAGTCGGTTGTTGGCTACACGAAGCTTTGTCCAGCCCTTGGGTAGATCTAGTGCTATATAAATAAATAGATAAGAAGAGATGCTCCTCTTGCTGGATTCAGATGCTTTACTAGTTGCTTGGATTGCAGGGTGATGATTTGCTAGATCTTGAATAAGATCTGGTTGTGGGTTAGCACTCATGAATAAGGGGGGGCCCGCGCCGCCTTATTGTGTCGGCGCCCCGTGGCCCCACTTCGTCTCTCCCTCGGACTTCTGGAAGCTTCGTGGAAAAATAGGCCCCTGGGCGTTGATTTCGTCCAATTCCGAGAATATTTCCTTACTAGGATTTCTGAAACCAAAAACAGCAGAAAACAGCAACTGGCTCTTCGGCATCTCGTCAATAGGTTAGTGCCGGAAAATGCATAATAATAACATATAATGTGTATAAAACATGTGAGTATCATCATAAAAGTAGCATGGAACATAAGAAATTATAGATACGTTTGTGACGTATCAGCTGCCGTCGCTTTGGCGAATGGAATAGGATAGAACCCTCCATGACTTCTACCTTGCAGGACGATTCTCCTCGTGACCTTGTCCTTTACAAAGAAAGCATGACGGTGAAATTCAACGAACACGTCATTATCGGAAACAAGGCGAAAAACGGAAAGGAGATTTTTGCTAATGTAAGGGACATGGAGAATGTTTTTAAGATGAAGTGATGAACCAGCTAGATTCGAATAGCCAATATGCAAAATTGACAAACCTGAGCCATTTGCCACTTGCACTTGATCCTTGCCACCATATCGTTCATAGAACTGAAGGCGCTCAAGTTCACTCGTCAGGTGGTCCGTGGCGCCGCTGTCCAGGTGCCACTGAGGATTGCCACCACCACTAGTCGAGGCTGCGTTGCCGGAGCGCTGGTTGGTGAAGTTGTTGTTGGCGCGCTGGTCCTCCCAGAACGACGGCAATCGGCGGCAAGATGCCCCCAATAGTCGCAATAGTCACAGCGTGGACGCTAGCGCTGGCATCCTCCTCCTCCGTTGCGTCCACCTCCGCCGCGACCACCGGCGCGACCGTTGCGACCACCGCCACCGTTCCCGCCTCCACGGTTGTCGAAGGTGTTGCCGCCTCCATAGGCGTTGTGCCCCCCGTAGGGGTTATGCCCCCCGTAGGGGTTGCCACCTCCACCACCGTACGGGTTGCCCCCGCCATTGGGGCGATATGCACCCGGAGCGGGCGGTGCATATAGTAGTCAGGCGCACGAGGGCGATGATCGGCCGGAGGTGCTGGTCTTGAGGCGATGTTGGCCGACGAGGTCCATCCTTCGACTTGGGCCTGCTGCGCCTGGAGTGCCTCGAAGGAGAGGATGTGAGCATAGAAATCAACATAGGGCACAGACTTGTTACCAACGGTGAGTGATGCTGCGATGCCGTTGTACGCAGAGCCAAGCCCGGTGATGATGTAATCGACAAGGTCGTCGTCGGAGATGGGCGATCCGGCGGCGGCCATGGAGTCCGCCAGAGACTTCATCATGTGCATGTAATCAGTTGCGGATCGATCCTCCTTCCGCAGGCTCTGAAGTTGACGTCGGATATTCCGGACGTTGGCGCGGATGTGGGCGCCGAACATGGCGTGAACGGATGTCCACGCTGCAGCCGCCGTCTTGTAGCCAATCAGCTGGCACGAGATGGATGGCTCCATAGCTCCGAGAAGAAAGCCCAGAACCTTCTGATCCTGAGTCCACCAGTGGTGGTAAGCGGAGTTAGGGATGGTCACCGCCTTGTCTCCCTCCCCCGTGGTGATCTCCGTCGCCGGCGCGGGCTTGGTCCCATCGAGATGACCGTGAAGATCGGCGCCGGAGAGGTTGGGCAGGAGGAGGCCCTTCCACAGCAGGAAGTTGCCATGGTCGAGACGAACAGGAACGGAGAGCGAGATCGCGGCAGGAGTTGAGGCCGTCGATGACGAGGTGAGGGCGCCGATGTCCGTCGTCGTGAGTGTAGACGACGACATGATGATGCCGCGGAGAGGTGCTCGCGGTGAGAGTGGAGCGGAGGCAGGCTCCGATCGGATCTGCAGCCGCGCGACGCGGAGAGGGGCTCGCGGCGGCGGTGCTCTGATACCAAGATAAACGAAGTGGTTTAGGGTTTTGCGTGGGGTAAACAGCCCTCACGTCTTTCCACTATACATAAGGATCAGTACAGGTACAATACACGTATACACATATTTGTACAATAGGCTAGACTACTTAACAATCTCATGCTAAAGGATAACAAGCCCCAAATATGTCCTTGGCATGTGTTCTTTCATAAGATAGTTTGGTGCCGGAGTGACTTTTTTTCGTTTTCTTGCTCATGGAGCAGCAACCTTGTTATATCCTGGAGTTTCCACTATTTTTTTTGAAAATCCTAGTGTTATAAAAGTGGCGTGCTTGCCTTTCAATGTATAACTTAGATCGATCTTTGTCTGCATACATATTTTATTCCTTGATCTGTGATCGCATTCATCCTCAGTATGTATGGTGTCCAAAATTCTTTGGTACCCCCTCATGAAATTTTCACACTAAACATTGCCCCAACTCCTCCTTTGAAAAACAACATTAGTACCCTCACTTCTATTAGTTGTCTTAATGCATGGAAAATCATTGATTCGAAATACACAGGTGCCCAATATCACCTTTTGTCCCACAGTGCTGCCACTACAAGGAATCAGGTCTATTGCAACAAAAAATTGTCGCGATAGATGCCGTTTTGTGGCAATATGCACCTATTGCCACGAAATGGCGTTTGTTAGCAAGCGTTGCAATTAAACATATGGTAATAGACTGCTGCAACGAAAAAGCAATCGTGGCAACAACGTGTCCTATTGCAACAACCATGTGGAAAGTTGCCACATTTTTTCCCGTGGCAAAACTCACTTATCTCCACAATTTGGTTTGTGGAGATAGCTTAACGCAACATGCAACCGAATCGTGGCATTTAACAATTTGTGGTGATAGACATTAATAGCAATAACATATGCCAATGACCTACGTTTCGTGGCACACGCTCTTTCGTGGCAATAGCGAATCGTGGGATAACCTTTGGCAACATATCCGGGTTTGTAGCATTAGCTATTTGCCACGGACCGCTACGATCGTGACATTAACTTATGGTGACAAAGATTTCACTCGTGGCGATAAATAGGTACGGCAACGGTTATTTTTTTGTGGCGGGAAGGTATTGCGATAATTTGAACATTCCATGGCGATACTCTATTTCAACAAATCTAGTTTCGTGGTGCCAAATAATTATCACAATATGAACGTTTTGTGGAGACACTCTATTTCAACAAAATGCAGTATTGTGGCATTACATACTTATTGCAGCGGCAATTTTCTTTGTAGCAACAACCTAATGCCACAATTTGAAGTTTTTGTAACGATACTCTATTTTAACAAAGTTTTTTCCGTGGCGCCAAAAAGTTATCACAACATGCACAAAAAATTTGGTGACAAGTTATTGCAATAATATAAAGTTCTTTGTTGCTACATCCTAGCGCAACAAAGCATGTAGTCGTGGTGACTAGGATTTGACGCAACACTATATTTTCGTGGTGCTAGCCTAAGGAAACGGAAAATGAGTTGTGGCAATAGCTTATCTCAACCATAAAAAATACAGCTATTCAATTAAAAAATTCAAAACCATACGTATAATATGTAGGTTCATATAAATCATAATTCTCATAGCAAATATCCATCAAATGCAACTCAAGTAAAATGTAGCCATCCTGCAAAGTTCAGTCCATTGCTATCGCGGTAGTTGAAATCTCTAAAGTAGGTGTGTTTCCCCATTACTTCTATCATGTCCAGCTAATTCTTTGGATCCTACAATCGGAAAATGAAAAGGCAAGCCAGGTTCTGTCAACAAGCTGATAAAATAATGTAACGAAATATCTATGATTAGTAACCTAGGCCATGCCATCGTAGTAATAAGAAAAAGCATGCACGTCACTTTAATAAACTCTATTTAAATGTTTTCCATGCCACATATACATCTCAGAAAATTGATCATTGCAATAATTATTGTTGCACTAGACCGGATTTCCTATAGTGTGCAAAATATTCAACATGTTACCCACCATGAGTCTGAATCATCTCCTATCAAAGTGTCTCAAATTCTTTAACGTCAAAATTGCTAATGATGTCCTGAAATTCCTCATACAAACCTTGGTTTGCTTGAAAGAAGGTAGTTACTTTCTCGTATGCCTTCTTTTTAATGTTGAAAAGGCACCATGAGTGGAAAACATAGTATCTATTGCAATTTCCATAGCTCTGTCTCCATCTATTATGACAGGCACTAGTGGAACACCATCCATAACTGTTGAAAAATAGTTAAACAACCACTTTAAAGTGTTTGTGGTTTCATTGACAATGAAAGTGTGGGAAAACAAATATGTGTTCCCGCGAGGTGAAACAGCTATAAATGACACAAATGCATGGAAGAATGTATATGTTTGTCGGAAAAATTGTGTCAAATTTAGTCAATCACCACACCTCTCACAGTAATTTCTTGTCCCTCTAGAATAGGCTTCTAACTTTGTCTTCACTATCTAACTCAAATGAATATACAAACCACGATCATCTGCTTGCTTCTTGTTAGACATATGTACAACCTCCATCACGTTAGTGTTTTACAAATCCTTGTTGATTTATGTGCCATAGTTGCTAATCAACTTTTTTTTGTATGGCAGGTAACCAATTCCACCTCTCACATATGCCAAGATATCAACAATCTTTCTCGTAGATGTGATCGTGTAGTTCAGTGTCCTTATCATATCTTTTTCTTCTAGCGACATATATATTTTTGAGATATGAAGAGGCTGCTATTTCGTGTCAAGACATGATTGTTCTCCAGATTTAACTAGGTAACTTGCCAAACATTTTTTTTCCATGGTAATCCTCATTTCCACCTTGCAATATGATTTTATAATTGTGTTTCTCCTTTGAGGCACCAACTACTCTCTCTCTCTCTCTCTCTCTCTCTCTCTGAACTTATGTCATGTCATGCTTGTTGCATTTCATAAAAACTTTTTTATCACATTGTTTATTTTTCTTGTTGTCTTGTAGCAACCGACAACAGCTACTCAAAACCCAACAACACTTGAATGGAAATTGAAGAAGTTATGGCCATGTTCTTTGCAACCGAATTTTATCCCCAACAAGGTTTCAACTCTTCTTCTATGTTTGTTTCAAAAAAATCTTCTGCTGCCCTTCTTTCATCTTCAAGGGAAATCTCAATATCCCGTTTTGATAGCATTTCTTTCCCACGTGAACCATTTGTTTTCAGGTGTATCGGCAACTCTAGCTTGTTCATGAGTACTCTGAGAGTTTGTGTTACCTACTAGGAAGAATGTGGTTCCTAAGATGCAACATTATCATCAAACTCCTACACAAATCAAAGAGGTAAAGGTAATAAATATATGCCTCATTTATTTCCAGTTCAAAATTAATATACATACTCCCTCTGTTATAATTTAATCTACATTCTAGAAAAAATGAGATAAACTAGTGTTGCATTTATTAGTACTATTGGATATGTGAATAACCAATCCAAGCTACATTGAAAATAACAACGTCCAATAAAGAGAGCAAAACCATTTCGTTTTCGGTGTTGTTGTTGAACGACATGAGGATCATAGTGTATGTGCTTGTTGGGGCAATTCTTGATAATGTGCTCTATAGAACCACAATGGCTACAAGTGTAAAACCTATATTTCTTGACTGCCTCCATTATTATTAGCATTCGAGGTCTCCCTTTTGTGTTAACGACTTGAGGATCTAGTAGTTCAATGTTTGAAGAGATAGCATATCCATGATTCCTTGAGTTCACACTAGTTATTGTTCCTGTCGAGATACTGATTGGTTCCGCTATTTGCACATATTCATTGCCCATTTCATCCATTGCTCTCTTGATCTACTATGTATATTTCTTGCCGGAGATAGTGATACTTTCTTTTGTTTTTAAAACCAGTAGAAATTGTCCTAAAAAGCCTCTTCGAGAGAACATTAAACATCAGTGCAGGGTTATCTCCATGTATCTCTGGATCTCTAATCAACTAGAACTTCTTTTCCTTCTTTCTCCACCGGTCAATGAAGTACTTCTAAGGAATTTTAAATGAACCATGACTTTCAGAATATGTGCATAAAGAATGATATCTTTCTAAAATGTGCGGCATATACATGAGTAATCTCGTGCTAAAAGGATAACAAGCACCAAATATGTCTTTCGAATGTGTTCTTTCATAGGATAGTTTGGTGCCCGAGAGACCATGTATCATTTTTCATTTTCTTGCTCATGGAGCAGCAACCTTGTTATATCCTAGAGTTTCCACCAAAATTTTCAGGAAATCCCAATGTGATAAAAGTGGTGTGCTTGCCTTTCAATGTATAACTTATATCAATATTTATCTTCATGCATATTTTATTCCTTCATCTGTGATCGCATTCATCCACGTTGTCATGTATGGTGTCCAAAATTCTTTGGTACCCCTTCATGAAACTTTTCGCACTAAACATTGCCGCAACCTCTCTTTTGAAAAAAAGTGCATTACTACCCTCACTTCTATTAGTTGTCTTAATGCATGAAAAAACTTCAAAATACACATGTGCCCAATGTCACTTTTTATCCCAAAGTGTTGCAAAATATTCAACATGTTACCCTCCATGATTCTGAATCGTTTCCTACCAAACTGTCTCAGATTCTTCAACGTCAAAATTGTTAATGATGTCCTAAAATTTCTCGTACAAACCTTGGTTTGCTTGAAATAATGTAGTTACTTTCTCTTATGTCTTCTTTTTAATGAGAAAAAGGCACCATGATTGGAAAGCATTTGGAAAAATAATGTTTATAGCAATTTTCATAGCTCTGTCTCCATCTGGTATGACTGGCACTAGTGGAACACCATCCATAACTGTTAAAAACTAGTTAAACAACCACTTTAAAGTGTTTGTGGTTTCATTGACAATGAAAGCGTGGGAAAAAATGTGCTCCTATGAGGTGAAACAACTACAAATAACACAAATGCATGGAAGAATATATATGTTTGTCGGAAAAGTTGTGTCAAATTTAGGCAATCACCACAGTTCTCACAATATAACCTTGGTTTCTTGCCTGTCTAGAATAGGCTTCTAACTTTGTCTTGACTATCTAACTCAAATGAATAATAGAAACCAGGATAATCTGCTTGCTTCTTAGACATATGTACCCCTTGCAACGACTGTATCCCCCCTCCCGCACAATGCAGAGAAGGTGTGCAACGAACTGCCTTTGGGTGTTTCTGCCGACCTCCGACTGACAGCAACGACTTCTTCCCTTCCACCTTCTCTCTTCTCTGCTCCTGTACCTTTGGGTGTTTTTGAAGTTCTGAAATTGGGAAAAGACGAGTAAAATAGATAAGGACCATCGATCGATTCCAAAGACAATCGATGGAAGGAAAATTTGATTGTTGCTGAACTGAAAAACAACCGGCTACAAGATATCAACAATGTGGCGCTTTTTGTGTGTGTAGACGGAACGAGTGTGTAAACAACGGGATAGGGTGACAATCTTGCATCCATCTATATGACAATAATGTTGACACATCTATGATCTTTATAAATGAAAACATTGTATCTCCCAAACTGCAAATTCGATTGACTATTCATTTGGGTTTTCCCCGACGAGATCTTCAAGACTATACTTGGGTTATTGGTATGTTTGTACTCTATTTTTTTGTCTTCAAAGCTGCCACTATATTTGTCCTATACCACGCGGCAAACTTGATGCAAAATAGACTGGCAACTAATGTCTTCTTGATATTTTCCTGTACAAAAGAATCACCACGTTTGTTAGTGTAGGGCTTTAGTTCTCTTTCGAGAAAAGGGGCTAGTACTCAATATGTGCATGCAGCCACGAGCTTGAGGTACAAGTCGAGGTGATGCGACGCGACCACGTTGCGCGGCAAATCATGGCCGGAGAGCAGCAGCTCCCGGCCGACGTCGCTGTACGCCCACCCAATCTTCGAGGCCATCCACCTCTTCACCGACCCGTACTCGTCGACCCATAGCCCAGGCACCTTGGTCACGAGGTCGTTCGAGTTAGCCACGCGGAGAACCTTGCCGCCGCTCGCCTCCAGCCTGCGCCGGAACGCCGCGTTGCCCACGCGCGGGCAACCGAACGACACGGCCGTCACCATCGGCGCCTCATCGTCCGCGTCTCGCGTTGCAGCCGCGATCTCGTAGGCGGTGAGCACCGCCAGCGCCGCGCCGAGGCTGTGGCCGGTAACGGTGATGCTCAGCGGCGGCATGCCCTTGCCGCTGTACTCGCCGACGATCCTCTGCACCTCGCCGCGCACCTGGTGCTGCAGGCTGCCATGCGCCTCACCGGGGGTGGTGAAGAGCCTCCAGAACCCGCTCTCCACCATCGGCTCCTCCTCCTCCTCCCTGGATCGCGGGGCCGTGGTGGTGGTCGGGAGGCAGGTGAGAGTGGAGTGGAAGTTGTCCAGCCACTCGCTGCAGGTCGCCGTGCCGCGGTATGCGATGACCACGTCGCGGCGCCCGAGCCGTTCCATCTCGCCCTCGTCAACGCACACCGCCACGTAGCCGATGTAGCTCGAGCTGCACGTGCACGACGACGGCAGCCAGCTCGGCGCCGAGCTAGACGCCGCGTGGAGGAGGCCGGTGACCGTGTAGCCGGTCTCCGGGATGCCAGACCGACGAAGCAGGGAGCGGGTTGGGAACCGGCAGGACCCGTAGGAGGTCGGCGCGCCACGTCCTTGGAAGTCGAAGCTTGCATACGCGGCGCGGACGAACTCCCCGTACCGGACGAGCTCGCCCCGGAGCGCGCCGTCCAGCGGGCTCAGAAGGCCGTCCCAGTCGCGGGCGCCCTGGAGCTCCGGCCACTGCTCGCCGATGCGCAGCGTCGACGACGACGGCCTGGACGCCGGCAGAGGAGGCGCGAAGGAGTTCTTTTCGGCGCCGCGGCGGCGGTTGCCAGTGGCGTTATTAAGTGCGACGCTAGGGTAGCAAGCATGCGTTCCCGAGATGGAAGCAGCCATGATCAAGCAGCTCAGCTCGTGGTATGTCTCTCAGCTTCCCGATCGACTTGACAATTCCGAGTATTCATCCATGTTTATATATGCATGGCAGGGAGCATGGATGAGAATGCAGGGAACCTAGCTAGCAGCGGCGTTCTTGGATTTGAAAACGGCGGGAAGTTGGCAGGTGATCAGTCTTCCGTGGCAGAGCTGCTTGCTGCAATTCGGGTAATATTTGCAGGGCTCCCAGTGTCCTCGTCTTAATTTGGGATTGGTTGCCAACCAAATGCTGTAGTCTTAGGACTGATCTTAGCACTTGAGATCCTATGATTAATCATATCTTGTGGTTGAGAATGTTACAGCGCAACTGTTAGTTAGCTTAGCACTGTTGCATTTTGCATGATAAGCACATGGACGAGCATCTTATTTCCTGTACTGGCAAGTATTGGCAACCTTTGTTAGCTTAGGTATATATGATAGTAAAGTCTGAAATAAACCTTGAACTCATAGAACCTGCTGGAATCAAACCCTTAACTTCTAAACTCTGACTCACTAAACTCATGAATCCCGGTCTAAAGATGTTGAAATCATGTTTCCAGACCGGATTGCTGATGTGGCACTAGTCAACACTGGAAAATGACTAAACATGCCACATAGGAGTGAGTCTAGTATATATGCCATGCAAACAACACCCTCACAATTGTATAAATGTGCAAAACATTACGTACAGTTTACACAAAGGACCTCAACTTTGGATAAAAGAGTTCAATACTTCAATGTGGTCCTTCTAGCAAAGCGTTCGCTCTGCTGTGTTCGTCGTCACCCAGGACGTGCACGCTGCGGCCACCACGGCTTCGGCTGACACTCCACACATGTCGGCCTCCATAGCGCTGCAGCTGGTGATGGTAGGCGTTGCGAGCTTCGCTTCGACACACATTGAGGTGACAACGTGTGTCATGGCGTCTACCCGCGAGGCCCTCCCATGCCACCTCCTTGGTGAAGATAAATCAAAGCAAATCGACATACTTGTTCTACTTCATGCAAAGCACGGGAAGAAGCATAAGTTGGAAATTCCATAAGGAAAATCAGATTGGAGGGTAGGAAAGGGCCTCCACCACCTCTACCTATCCATGAACACCACGTCCGAAGCCCCCACTAAATTTTAATTTAATTGATCTAATCCCTGAATTAGCAAGATTGATTCAAGTCCTTAAAAAAATCACCAACACTGCTAGTCGGAGCAGCGCAACCTGGAACGTGAGCTCAATGATGAGCACGTGGTTGCCGATTTGCACATCGGCCTCGCGCTTTATGCCGCACCCGCATGCGGCTATCTTCTGCATGAGCCACAATAGATCGACAACGATATTCTTGGCCGCATGGCCGCCGAACACCAGCCAGAGCACTTGCCCGAGCAAGCGCTCCATGCTAGTGGAACTCAGCACGTTGGCATAGGAACCCTGGTAGCGCGGTGGCCCCAAGGAGAGACCCATCAAGGGAGGTGGAGGCAGCGGTAGGGGAGAAGGCGCATTATCCTTTCTTCTGCTTATTATTATCGGCGTTATGAGATAGGTCAGGTCAGGGAGAGATATATAGAGAGAAAAAAGGATAGCCACGTATGTATAAAGAGAGATGATGGAACCGTTAGCACATCTGCAATTCTTAGGAACGGCCTAAATTCAACACTAGATCGGGATCAGTGAGTTTGGTGCTGATTTCAGGAATTTTAAGTTTATGGTTCTATAACTCCAAGATTATTTTAGACTTTACTCTCGATGAGAGTTGTGTTTTGACACATGGCATACTAACTTAAACAATATAATCCAACCAAACATTAAAGGAACAGTCGTGCCCCTGTGAAGAGCTTCGAAACCACGAGAATAAATAATTTATTTATCGAATGGCAAGTGTTGTGATCATGCCCACCAAGAACCGAACTCGAGTTTTAACCGGTCTCGTACCACTAGTATTACTGTTCCAAGCATATCACTACGAGCGCGTATGTAAGAGCATCTTCAAAAATCCATGTCAATATTTTAGTGACGTGGACAAGGAAAAAAGGAGGGAATTCATCCAGAATTCCAGGCTCAAATTCCAAGGGCTGCAGGATCACCAACCGGCACACGGTCTCTCATTTTTCCCCTTTCCTCTCTCTCTCCTCTCCCCTTCCTTGACAGCTTCTAGAGAGAGGCCGGGCCGCTCCCGAGCCTTCTCCGGCGGCTTTGCCGGCCAGAGATGGCGGAGGAGGGGTGCCGGAGTAGATAGTAGGCTTAGTTTTTTAGTTTTCGGCTATATGCCGGTAGTTTGGAGTAGGGCTTCGGGTTCTTCTGGCCAGACCCCGAGCAGCTCGAGATGCGGCTCCACTTCTTCTCTGCTCCGGCGGCCGGAGTGGGTGGTGGTGCTGTCTTCTTCGAGGATCTCCGCTAATAAGGCCCGATGTTGTTGCCTCTTGATCTGCTGTTTCTCGGTGCTGCTTCTTCTTCTCCTGGCCGGCCGTGGAGGCGAGGGGGAGGAGAAAGGTAGCTCCGTGACGGCGGGATCTGGAGGAGTGCGGGGATGCTTCTCCCTCCTGGTGCTTTGGCGCGGCCCGGGATGGGCGCTCATGGAGGCCATGCTCCTGCTTCCAAGGTGGAAGGGGCTGGATGGCGTCCCGATGGCGAATCCCCTCAATAAGCGTTGTCCTTGTCGCCCTCTCCCAGATGTTGTTGATGCCTCTCTACTCTCGACCGGCCGTGGCGGCGAGGGAAAGTTGGGAGGCGGCTTCAACTCATCGGGTGAAGGGTGGTGGAGATGGGATATTGGTGCTACTACTGTGAGCCTCTGTGCTCTCGTCTCAGGAGCTCTTCAGCGGAGGACCGACGCCGGCGGCTTCCACCGCCCTGCCTCTCCATCCTACGGTCGAAAGGCGACCCTCCTCAACCTCTACTTCCCAGAGACCAAGCAGTCCGAGGGGAAGATCAACTCCTCCAGCCACGACGCCGGACCAAGTGTTCGTCCCCGGCGCCGGTGTCAGTTTTGTGGCGGAGCAAGTCGACGACGACATCCATCAGATGCGGCGCTCAGTTGGAAGGACCTGATTGCTTTTTTCTTAATCTTTCTAGGATCTTTTCTGCAAACAGAATTCCCCTGTTCTGTAGGGGCTTCTATGTAAAATGTACTCGCCGCTTTGATAATACCAGCAACATCTAGGGTCTTCTGACCCTATCCCTGTTAAAAAAAAGAGGATCACCAACCAGCTGCCGAATAATTGGACCCACGCTGGGGGCCCATTAAGCGGCATGATCATCCGCGGCCCAGCACGGCCTGTTAATGACGTGGCTTATAGTCCAATTCGTAATTTGTTTTGTAGTCTCAAGAGAAAAAAAAGGTAATTTCGTCCGTGAAGGGATGTCGGGGTAGCGAGGCCACTTCCGGCGAGTTGCGAGACGAGCCCCTATCGGCGGCAATACCCCGCGCGGCGCTCGTCCTCCCAGATCCCGAGAGGCCAGCCCCGCCGATTCCTCGCCGGCGGCTGCGGCTGTGGGGGCCGGGGCGTTGGGGAAGCCGTAGCCGCCGGTCCGCGAAGAAGGAGGCGGCGGCTCCGGGTGGGGCGTCTACCTCGTCGCCTCATCTCGGAGACTCCGATCCTACGCGACTACGTATTCTTCACCACCGAATTCCATCGCCGGTGATTCCCCTATCCTTCCTCGCGGTTACCTTCCCCGCGCCTAGGTTATAGTTCTGGGCGGTGGCGCCTAGGTTATGTCTAGGTTTAGCATTAGGCGAAACCACCAGAGTTCGGTTAGTGATTGACTGCAACCTAATTATCCTGGGAATGAGGCTCTCTTGCTTCCGCAGTTTAAGTTAGTGTGTGTTGGTGATTCTGCGGAGAACAAGAGGAGATCTGATTTGTAAGCAGTAGGCACCTCTGGTAAAGAATTTAATAACAGGTGGTATTAAATAAACACATGTTTGCTCAATCCAATCATACGTACTAGACACGTGTGGCGGCATTATGCGTAATTGAGTTGTTATTTGCTGTCACCTGCTTGGCTTCACCATGCAAGGTCGCATCGTGTCTCTATGTGCCTGCGTTGCGGTGATCTACATCGGAACTGTTTTATACTTGGCATATATTGATATACTTTAACCGTATTCACCAACAATAACAGCTCAATTATCATATGGGCCATTTCCCTGAACAATATTAGGTGTCTTGAAGTATCCATCCTGTTTTTCTCAGGCTTGTAGAGTATACATGCTTGAATTGCATATGAAAAAAACAGGTGTTATTGTTGGTGAATACGGTTAGAGTATATGTGGATGAGAAGAAACTAAAACAACTTTTATCATACTGCATTGAAGTTGTGTTTCCATGTTAACGGCATGAGCCTTTTCTTTCTTGCTTAAGACACCATAATGGCGGCTTGGCAAGTTAAAATGAGGCTCCCTAAAGAAGGACCTTCCATCGCCGGTGATTCCCCTCTCCTTCCTCGCCGTTATCTTTCCCGTCCCGGTTATAGTTCTGGGCAGTGGTACCTAGGTTTAGGTTTAACATTAGGCGAAATCACCCGAGTTCATTTAGTGATTGACTCGGGGAAGGCGGAGTTGACCTATATTCATGCCGACGTTTGCTTGGGATCTAGTTACAAGACTGCAACTTAACTATTTAGTATCAGTTGGTGATTTTTGGGAGAGCAAGAGAAGATCTGATTTGTAAGCACCTTTGGTAAAGAAATTAATAACAGGTATTTTAACACATGTTCGCTCAATCCAATTATACTAGACATGTGTGGTGGCATTATGAGTTATTGAGCTGTTATTTGCTGTCCCACTTGGCTTCATTATGCATGGTGGTATGTCTATGTGCTTGCTTTGTGGTGATCTATAAAGGAAGCTCTTTATACTTGGTTTATGTTGTTATATTGTATGGTCCATTTTTCCCCGAACAGTATTAGTTGTCTTGAATTAGCTGACCTGATATTCTCAGGCTTGTAGAGTGTACATGATTGCGTATGAAAAAAAGGTGTTATTGTTGGTGAATACGATTAGAATATATGTAGACGAAAAGAAATTCAAACAGCCTTTATCATACTGCATCGCAGTTGTATTTCCATGTTACTGAAAGGGGCTTTTTCTTTCTAAGACTCCATAATGACGGCTTGACAAGATAGAAGGAGGTGCCAGAGAGTCCTTTGTGAGGAGGCCATTTTATCTCACATGACTTATCAAAGATTTTGTCAATACACGTGACAGTTACTCAGTTAGTAGCTGTAACCATCATAATTCTTCGATTTCAGACTGAGCTGTTACTCAAATTCCACATGTTTTAGCTTGTATGCGCAACTTGGCTTTGAGCGTCAGCTATTGAAATTTACTTGTAGCGCAAGGAAATTTGTCCCTCATCTTTTGCTATTACTAGAAGCTGTGTTGATTAACCATATCAAGTAAAGAAGCATCATGATTCATGATCTGGATGTATGATTTCAATAGTTGACCTACCTTCTCTAGTCATTTAATCAAGGTTTGTCGGCTAACTAATCATTTTGCATAAGCCCAGTGTCCAGTTTTTATTACCTTCTTTTCACGTAGAAATGTGTTGACTCCATAGTGCTTGTAGATAAATAATGTGTTGAGTCCATACGCCCAGTCTTTATTACCCTACATACATTTTTTTAATGAAAAACTCACCAGTTAATGTGCGTACCTTGCAAATATGCTTCTTGACAGAAGGTTTTGAGCTGGCAAAGTTACATAAAAACCAACCCCTTGTATTCCACCTTATTGTAGCAAACATACCACTTCTATTTGCTAGCTGGACGATTGAATTGGCAATTGTGTTTGTTTAATTGAAATATGGAGTCACCAGAAATTGACAAAACTGATTTTACAGTATTTGGTACTATATTCCTCCTTTTAAATTGGCAATTTTGTTTCTTTAATTTTAATACATGTGTTTCCCCCTTTTTGTACGATGAGTTTTACACAGATCGACCTAACTTCTCTTTCAACATTTTATCTTCTGCCCAGAACATGTTAAAAAAATCTTCCAGTTCCAAAACATCTGCAGCATGCTGATTTTTCATGTCTTTTCTTTGCTTCTGGCTTCGTTTCGTTCTTTCTTGATTCCCAGTTGAGAGAGTAATTGTTTATTGCCTTTTAAGAAATGAAATTGTTGACACGCTTCAACAAGCTACAGTATGACATTTTACATTTTAAAGGTGATCATAGTCTAACGGAGATTAGTTGTCTCTTTTTCTCTGATGCTGTTAAAGATGCATAGTAACACTTGATTTGATTTGTGTTGTGTCTAATTGTATTGCACATTTTTCTTCTAGAGTTTTGGAATCTTCTATTTTTGTCCTTTGACTCTGGGTGTCTTGTCAAAATTTTCGAACAACTTTGATGTTCCCTTTTGAAGGTGGTTATTGCTTTATGACATGCTCCTCTAAATACTCCCAGTAGCATATATGTTGTGTTGATTCCAGCGTGTTAGCGTGTTTCTTTTCAACCTTTTGTTTTACAAGAGTCCTGTTATTTTCCCTTTGTCAAAGCATATGTATTCTTTCCCTATTTACATAAAATCAATCCACTGTTTTTTTTTCCTATTGCAAGCTTTTGATCTTGTTATTGCTATTTTGGGGTTCTCTTATGTATTTATGCAAATCATGTGTAACCTTATATTACAGGGTAAATTTGATATATGTCATTTCTAAGTTCATGGTTTTGAGGAACACCGTTACTATTTTTTATATTTAAAATATAACACAAAGAAGTTTGCATACTTAGAGATATACCATTACACACCATTTAAGGTCATTCGAGAGCAATCATACCTGTATTCACTTAGTATTTTTCATAGGGACGAATATCCATTCGCTTCTCCAAGCTCATTACAGACAATGTCAACTTGAGCAGACTTTGCATTGCCGGAGTCCCTGATTTTGGTCTGTGGAGTTTCAACTTGCGTCAACTGAACTTGCCTGATCTATTTGTTTGGGTTGTGGCTTATCTGGTTGGCACTGAAGCAACTGGTATTTTCATTGGTTTGGCCCAGGAAAGGCTCATGTATGAAAGAAACAACTATATAAATGGGAAAATTACAAGATGCAAAAAATTGTTACCTACCTAGTTATTCAATCTTAACATTTTGTTTCCTTGGTAAAATTCTCAAGTAACTACATAGTCAATTATATGAAAGACATATTTTTCACTAAAACTAGTCTAAGGCATGATTACGAAACATATACGATTAGTTTTTGTCATTGACCTTCAGATTAGCTGGAATTGAGCTTCCACTGCCGTGATTGGCCTTGATCCAGTAGAGCTTGTGACACGTGCCATAATTGGTGTCGAATTATTTGTTGTTGCGTGGTGTTTTTCTTACTGTCTTTCGTTAGAGATTCTTGGTGTCAGGATGGGTGAGTGAACCACCAACACCGTCACCAACTCCAATATTTGTAGTAGTATACTATAGATGGAAATTATGCCAAAGAAAGAAGCCTGACATACTGTTCTTCACTTTTGCGGCGGATGGAGGGAAGCAATAGGTAGAAGTTCGATTCTTGTCTTCTGCATCTGATTTGAATTATTTCTCCCTCTTTTCTGTTTGTTATGGCCAAACTGCCAGTCTAGCCTAGTTTTAATAATTACGTCCAATTTGACATATATACCATATTGAGAGTGTATTGGGAAGTACAGAAGAGGTATCTTGTCCCTTTCGAAATGATTTAAATGGAAATATGAATTCAATACTCACTGTTACATATTGGAACTATGAGATTTGCCAGCCCCAACACTAACCTTGTCGGTCCCACTGCCCACTGTGGTACTGCAATTAATACAAGTATCTAAGCAATGAGAAAATTTTATTCTAAATGTTGTTACCTACGGAAATTCCCGAACCTTTCTCAAAAAAGGGTTATGGCATGCAGCTGCTGCTCTATATTTGTCTCATTGTACTTTGTGTTGTTGTAGGCTTTCTTTGTAATATTAGTCCTTGATATGGTCAATTTTATTATGTTAAAATTCTACTGCACCACATAAGAGTGTCACGTAATTCTATGATGTTTGAACTGTTGATAATGTTCAGTATCCCATTTTGTAAGAAATGTCTTCTTCACGATATCATGTTCTGAAATCCCCTTGGTATATTTTTTTGTTGAATTTTTTTTCTTTCAGATGCAGCAAGGTGGCACCTTAATTCATGGACAACTCTCCATATTGATATTGTTGAGTGATCTATTTGAAGGACAATGAAGGATTTTCTTTATACAATGTGCATCTATCAGGTCACTTACGTTACTCTCATTTGAATCATCTGATAGCCAACTTCGCAATAGTGCACATACATACGCGCTTGCTGAATTTGATGCACTCTCTAGGTAATTTATCACAACCAACGTTCACAAGGCAGTGTTCTGTTCATTTATTGCACTTCGATTAACAACATATAGCATGATAAACTAGACAGTTCTTTTTAGTTCCTTTGATAAGAAAACAAGTAGCATCGGAAACTTCCTTTGCCTATTCAAAGTTTCAAACACAAAACCGACAAAGCAGTGTGTTGTTTATGACAGTGGCATCGAGTGCACATATGATGGCACTGTAATTCTATAATGCTCCCTGGAGCTACATATGTACATTATGTTAATAGAGGGTTGCTTCACAAGTCACAAAATTTAGGACCACTTATATTATCTCATTTTTCAAGAACTAAACTGTGAAGTTTCATGGAACGCTACACAGAATCCATCTTCTCTTGCTAAAAATGGAGAACAATATCTTGGGTTCTTGGTATTATGTTTTATATGGACCTCCAGAGGTGTTCACAAATGGCTTTGCTCCAACCCGTGAAACAGTCAGTACAAAAGTTTAATCTAGCATTTCTACTGCCGTCACATTTAATAAAAAGAAATAGAACTAGCGCATTGCAGCCAGTTTCGGCCACTTTGACTCAAACCTGTACCTGAATGCTGCCCCTATCAAGTTCCAACCGCAACACGGCAAAGGAAATAAAACAGATCTTTGACATTACCCTACTAAACAGAACAAAGCACTGGCATGCACTTACCCAAACAGCCATGCCGAAAATATAAATATATAACCTAAATTATATTTGCCAGACTTAGTTCATCAGCCTTATGGATTTTGAATTGATTTTCATAATTAATTGATTTAGCAAGTAGGTCCCATGTCCAAAATATTTAGCACAACTCAAACTTTAGGTTGCTCTGTAGACAATGTCAGGATTGATCTTATGAAGGACCAAACCACTTTCTTCATCAGGCATACTTCATTAACATGGAAATACAACTTCAGCAGTATGATGGGTAATGCTGATTTTTAGTATTTCTCTACCAACTAGCTGGGGCAAACAAATCCTGACATTTTCTACAGAGCCATCATACGGCCAAAATAGAAATATTTAATTGTACTCTGAACTCACAACTTTAACTGAAAAACCTGCGGAGAGTATTTTGTCTTCTTAAGATTCATGCAAATTCAAAATATTATCTTTCAGGTGGTAGAAGTGAGTAACCATCACCAATTACATCATCAGGAAGAAGCCAAACATGGCGGTGCTCCGAAAATACAAACAAACTGACATCGTTCAAATTCCAGCAACAGGTTTGGTGAAGTAACAGTAACAGAAACTTAACCTAAGTAACTTATTTCCCTATTCAATTTAATTAATCATGATATCTTCTTTTGGGTAGCTGCGGCGACTTCTTCGAAGGGATTTTGCAAGGCAGATAGGTTCAAATGACATGAGCTGGGTTGATGAAAGTCTGTCCATTCCTGTAAAAAAAAAAGTGGCCACAGCAGTTTAGTGGTAAGATGAACTCTTACTCAGATACAGGAAACTACCATAAGTACTGTTAAATAGGCAGTAGCACTTCAAATAAAATGCAGTATCCAGAAGAGACAATATGCAATAGTCAGGAATGGAGTACTCCCTCCGACCCATATTACTCGCCAGTAAAATGGATCTATCTACAATTAAAATGTATCTAGATACATCTACATTAGTGTCAAGTAATATGAATTGGAGTACCATTTTTCTATTTAACTAAAATGGGGCAGCACATGCCCTTTTTAAAGTAAAAATACAAGTAGGTTGTAGCACTTGAATTTCAGCGGGCGAAAACATAGCATCTGGTGATGTCAGGATTAATGAGGACCTAGATATGCTTACTCTACAATAGCAAGATGTTCTAACGGTTGTTAGACTTGTGTTCTGACAAGGAGGAAAAAGAGCTAGGGTTGGTGGTGCCAGAATTTTGAAGAAACGGTGTCAGATTATGTAACCAATGCACTTATTAAGGGGTTGACTATTTTCCACAACCACTTGAGATATACTGTACATGTGTTCGTTAGAAGTTCTGTTTTGGATTTGCTATTTCCACTTGAGTAGACTATCTACAATTTCTGGATAAATGCTATTTTGTACAGAGATATGCAGGAGAGGCAGTATGGCTCAGAGGGCTATTTTATAGCTGCATTACCTGGCTAGTTGCTCTTGAGACATGACTATTTTTTTCGCTTCAGTGTCCATTGATGCATTACTCCCAGAATCGTCATTTTCTTCAAATTTTATAGATCGGCCAATGTAAGAATTGTCATTTGGTTTTTTTCCTTCAGTGTCCATTGATGCATTACTCCCAGAATCGCCATTTTCTTCAATTTTTATAGATTGGCCAATGTAAGAATCGGCATTTGGTTTTTTTGCTTCACTGCCCATTAATGCATCACTCCCAGAAGCGCCATTTTCTTCAATTTTTATAGATCGGCCATTGTAAGAACTGGCATTTGGTTTTTTTCCTTCACTGTCCATTGATGCATTACTCCCAAAATCGCCATTTTCTTCCTTTTTTATAGATCGGCCAATGTATGAATCGGCATTTGGTTTACTGTTGTCAGAATTGACTATGATATTAGGAACCATAGCACGACGCATAGCTCCTGCAAAGGCACCACAAAAGTAGAGGCAATGATTGATTAAATAAAAGAGTGAACGGACATGCAACATTCAGAAGATAAGTTTTGCTATGCTAAAAAAAAATAAGACAAATGTAGTAACTAGACCCAGCGATTGGTGTTTCTTGTTTCTGGCATGCTCTGCGATTAGTGCCGAAAACAACACATTACACATGTAACAACAGGTCCATGCAATCTTTTCTGTTAACTACATAGTGACAAATAGTGTATTGTTTCATTCCCAAATATTTTGGGACATGTCTAGGTTGTCTTTGGCACTGAGTATAATCTAGATTTTCCAGTGTGCATTTGCCTATTTTCCTGTCTGGCAAACCAACTTATTGCTTATGTGTGGCTATTTTCTCACAGTAGATAAAAAAAAAAAGTTCTGCACACCACAGTTCAGTTCAGCAACCTTAAACCGACCCCTAATCAAGTAAACGATACTTGTTTGCAATCATCAAGTCAGTAAATTTTGTCACAACACAAGCGAACGTCAAACTGCATATGTTATCTTAACCTATCAGTGATCAACAACTTTATGAATTCTCTCGGCTTACAACCATGCCTCCCATTGTCATTGGCTCATTTGTAGCATGTGTGTGGCCCAGCCCATAAGTGTCATGTGGACTACAAAGATATATTTGTGGTGCAATATATTGCAATATATCTTTGTAGTCCACAACCAAAATCTCCAGTATATGGGAATGAGTTTGAAGTGAGTTGAAAGATTCTGACAATAACATACTAGAGAGGTGAAGCCAAAGGCTTGACTAGTTTTTTTAAGGGTTTAATTGCGTCCAACAGACACAAGTAAAAAAACAAACTTCAAGAAAAAGTACACTAATTAGTTAGATGTTTACCACCTTGATTCCTAGCCTACCTACGTATTTATAATCCACTCACCAATATATAAAGCCCATGCCAAAATGGAAAAAGTTGATACAAGCTGGTTTACTTGCTGTATAACAAATTGAATCTTCCATATGCTCATTTTAGTTAGATGTTTACCACCTTGATTCCTAGTGTACATTTAGCCTTGGATAAAAATTTGTAACACTCTTTTCACATACCAAACTGGTCATGCACTGTTTTGTTTTTGCCTCAATTGGGTCTATAAATTTGAGCTATATTTTTTGAAGAAGAAAAACTGCTCTTAATTTCGATTATCGGTAGTTAAACATTAGTATGCTTTAAGTTACAAGAACAGAAGGTCTTGGGCTTTGAGTTGGGATCAAGTCAATGTAGGTTTGGTTTTAGTTCAAAGTAGGATTGGGCATGTCAATGCAAGCCATAAAGCTCAACTTGAAAATAGTTGAATCTTTGAACATTGTTTGGCTATTATTTCCAGTGAATGTTAAGAGAAGATTGCATTATATTTGTTAGCAAAATACGTATTTATTTTTCATATTGTAATCCCAACATTTCCTACAATTTAGGACCCCCTCCGTTTCATATTAGCTGTTAATTTAGTACAAAACGGAGGGAGTAGCATTTAGCTCGGGTTTTCTCACCGACCTAGGGATTTGCAAACCCTAGCTCGAATCACCTCAACCCTCATGGTCCCCATGATACCAACTTATATGTATTGTACTTGTGAATGGCAATATGAAAGCATGAAATTTAAAAACAAAATCAAAAGTAAAAAAACACACCTAATCACCAATTTAAGCTGATTGTTTTCAAGTACACTCAATCCATAATCCTTTGATTCTAATTTCTAGGTGTTTGAAGTAGTAGATAACAATCCGAACATCCAAAAAGGCAAACGCTTCCATTTAAAATTCAAAAGGTACAACTGTCCATGGCCTATACCGAGGCAAGATATAGTTCATGTTCCCTCAATTCTGAACCAATTTTTTTTATTTCATTTACTCCTATTGATATTTTTATTACAATCCAATTTTTACAATAAAATCTATTAATTGAATTTTTTTATTGGTGCAAGTATGCATATTTCTATGTGAAGACAGTTTTGAACCTCGTGCCTTCAATTTCCATCCATATTTTGTCCGAACTTCTTGTATTCTGTATTATTAGATCGTATTTTGTATATCCAGTTTTGTAAACCTACAATCCAAATAGTGGAGCCAAACAGGTTCATGATTTTCGGTTAAAAACATGTTTGGATTCTTGGTCTATCAACCCCCTCGTTTCCAAGTTTCCAACTTGTTGTACATAGTCCAAAAAACCTGAAACTGAATATCCAATCAGTTTAGTCAGTGACTCCATTGGAGCAACGCAGGACAACTAACTTAGGTTTGGTTCTTGCTCCCCAATCCCTTTAGCTTATTCTATTTGTTTTAGTAAGACTACGATCCAAAAATTTTTTTTTGCAAATTTCTATTTTAAATACAAAAGCAACTACCTAAGATAGGTGCCAAGACCAGTCACATTATGCACGCACACAAATCATAACATGGTGAAGCAATATTTGTGCGGAAATAGTCACATACCCCTTGTTTTTGTTGAATATCTAATAACATGGTACCCCTGCAAAGCATTTGCTTTGGTTTTCACTTAGTTCAGCTTGCGTTTATTCTAAAATCAAGTTATCATCCATCCTTGAGGTTTTTTCTCTAGAAAGGGATAACCTCAGCCTCAACATCAGTTGATGCACATAGTAAACAGTAAAGGTTAGATAGGATAAGTTTGCTAACAACATCGTATAGAGATCAATACGGAAAGTTACAAAATAAAAAAGAAATTTCTCACCTCAATGTACAAATTTGATTTAGATTAAAAACAATTGTGACATGTGGCATGATACAACTTGTGCAAGCGTTGCTCCAATTTTTCAACATTTTTAGGTTCTACCTACTCCTAAATTCCAACAACAAAGTAGAAGTGGAACTCCAAATTTCAACAAAAACATCAAAGCCCTTTCCCCCGAACAAATTGGGTACGCTAACAAAATAGTTAAGAGGACACGCTCTCATGTAAAAAAAAACATGTCAAAAAGCGGACACGCTCTAAGAGCACCCGCATTCTCAAACCTAGGGCGATTAAAACCTAAACACCTCACAGACCTAGTGTGATAAAAAGCTGAGCACCGGCACCTAGATAAATAAAAAATATTTTTTGAATGGGAGTTGCTAGTTCTCAACTAGCTGAGAACTAACTTCATGTTTAGTGAAATCCTAAAACATTTGATTTGCATCGTGATTCATGCTAGTTATGAGTTGAAACATGAGTTGCAACTGAGATTTGATGACATCATCTGACTGAGAGCGAAGTTAGTTCTTAGTCAACTGAGAAATACAAATACAGTCACACCCTTTTTGAATTGTTGCGGCACTCCTTAGCACATATCAGTGGTGATAGAAGATGTGGAAAACTAAGAGAGACAAATGGACAGAGCAAACTGTTTGCTGACTCACACAAGCATGGCCTAATTGGAATACAGAAATTTCAAAGGAAAAAATTCAACTCCTGCAGAATTCAAAAAACGTGTAAGAGTGCCCTGGCAGCTCCTTGTTTCAGTGCCCTTGACAACCATAACATTGGCGTTGCTCCTACCGTGATCTATAGAGCTGGTGTGACTTGCAGTGCTTGATCAATAATGAATTGACGCAGCTATACTCTTTTGCTGAGCAAGGTATATGTGCACAGTGTCTAGGTTCACTCATGCATTCGTGCCAAAGAAGCAACAAACAGTCAAAGTAACAATCTGAATATTTGAATAATATGAAATCTGACTATAACTATATAATAACACATCAGATAGCAACACTCGGGTATTGAATTCTGTAAGTAGATTTTACCAAAGGACTGCAAAGTGGAACAAGAACTGGATCGATCTTCTCGTTGCATCTGACACCACACGTCAATTCGTACTCCAATCTAAAAAAAACATACTGCAAACTTCAGTAGGTAATCAACTGTGTTTGGACTGCTCGATCCCCTCTAGCTGCCATTGCTATGGTCTTACGGACAAGATAGATGTGCAGGGTGATCCTGCTTGAGAAGCTGACCGCCCATCTTTGACGTGCCGTATGATATCACCGAGATGTTCCAACAACAGTCGTCCATGACATATTCAACGTCACGTAGGGGGGCGGTGGTAATCGCCATCGAGGTTCATGATCTCGCGGAGCAATATTGTGTAACTTAGATCCTAATAAGAGCTGGTAACCGCACCGTATCACACATTATAGTCAGATAGCAGTAATATGTTCATGAATAAATTTCACAATGTAATTAATAAACAGACTACAGCCATCAGCATGATTGCTGCTCCTAATTAACCAGGAAGCAGTAAAATATATTCAGTAAAATTCTCCATGGTAATCAAGAAACCAGTGACAGCCATCAGCCTGTTTGCTGACTTTTAACTAGGATATAAAATAAGTTCATCAATAAGCTTCGACACAGTAACAACAACAATAGCTACTCAGACTCCAGGGGGTATATGTTCAACGCAATAATGAAAACAGCACGATAACTACACTAACCAGCCTTTTCCACATTACCATTTTCAGCAGGTCCTTCATTCTTCAGCTCATATGCCTGGTAAGGCACCTCACTCATTGGCCGAGGGACAGGGCGGCCTGCAAAGTCTTCAGGGAAGAGCGCGAAATCAGGCCCAAAGTTGAACCTGACCTCACTACTTGGCTCACCAGGCATTGTGTACATTGATGCAGCTGGGTAGTAACGTCCTCCAGGAATGTCCTCAAAGGCGGTGCCTTGGCATACCCCATTCTTGAAGAAGACAATCTCACTTCCTACATATGCATTTATAGATTACAATCAGTAATTCAACAACAAGCCAACGGCCAGAATTTGGAGAAGTTCAGAGAGCAGGTGCTAGTAAGTGGTAGTGACATGCAAGTGCAATACAACCATAGCTAGGATTCCTGGTTTCAAAATGCAAAACCAACTATTTAAACAAGAAAACATCTTCCATGCCCATGCAGGCAAAACACAGTCCAATACAATTTTACAGAAGGTCAGCTGATCATTGTATATGTGCTGAACACCCAGAAATAAAAATACCCAATCAGGGCTATAATAGGGGTAACTAAATCCCTTTAAGCATTACTGGTGATATTTCTGATTCACTAAAAGAAAAAGCATATTTTTTATCCATGCAGGATAACATAATGGAAGCTAACATGCAAGACACGAAGGTGCTACGATAGACTGATATGCAAAAATAACATGAACAAAAGTTAGACACTTAGACTACATCGTCATAAATTTTGAATTCACACCAATGGGCTAACTAAGACACGGTTTTGTTTGAAAATCAGAATGGGCAGTAGCAACCAACCAGCATAGCTTTGATGTATCAGGGGTGGTAAGTAGTGTGATGTGGAGTGCACTTGTGCAGAAGGGGAGCAAGGGTCATTAAAAGACTACATTTTTTTATGTCTGAAAGACTATACACCATGCTTAACAGAAATCAATTAGGTAAATTCATATTAAGAGTTGACAGCTGCTGCGCTTTAGGAGCATGGCAATTATTCTGCTTGATTGCTTTTCCTTTCATGTTTTGGCTAATGGACGGTATGCGGCATCCATCATTATGCTTCTGCGTCAAATGCCTCTCCTCCATAGTTTAGAGGAAACAATATCGCCTACTAAATTGACTAGGCAAGATGCTCTGTATACTTTGGAAACATCACAGCATGAATGAGTGGATGAAACTAATTTCCCACATGTGCAATGTAGATTTGAACCGATTGACTTCTCCTAACGAAGTGCATAATTGCTGCACACAGTGATTTATTAGAATTTTCTAGTATGTATGTCTAACACTAAAACACATACAGAAACAAGTAGCCATATGTACATTTAAGAATTACTGTCTTAAATGTGTTATCCTTATAAGACCTAAATAGTTCATTCCTGCAGTTGAGCATAGAACATAAAACTTTTTTGAGAGAAAAAAACATAAACATTTGAGAGAGGGGCTTAACAAGAATTACTGACCAGGAACTGGATCCGCCATCTTCTTCTCATCTTTGGCAGGTTGTGCATGGAAAGGCATCCCCTTATACTTAACCAGTTGAGGTTGCTTGGGCTCATACTGCTCCCCCTGAGGCAGAGAAATGTAGAAGCCCAGGACATCTCCTTCGCCATACGGTTCATTAGCGAAATCGTCCCTCCAGGCCTTGGTGACCTTGGAGCCATCGACGTTGCGGTAACTGAAACCGTACCCATCGGCTCCGACGGGTGTCTGGATGTCAGCCTTGCTGGTGGCCCAGCCAAGGCGGGTGCCGCCCATGGGTGGGATGCGCAGGACCTTGACCTCAAAATACCAGGCGCCGGACGCGACGCCGCGGGTGGCACGCACCATGCGGTAGCCCTTGGTGCCGCTGGCGGTGAGGCGGTCCTCGGAGAGCTCGATCTTCTCGGACCTGTAGACGCGCGAGAGGAGGATGGGCAGGTCGGGCCCGTCGTCGTTGCGGTCGGCGGCGAGGCGGGGCGCCGGGGTGAGGAGGAACTCGTCCTCGCCGCAGGAGGGCCTGGGGCGGCCCCCGGCCCCGCTGGAGCTGGCGCCGGCGCCGCCGGAGGCGGCGTGGCTGGGCTGCTTGGCCTTCTTCTTCCCCTTGCGGGAGGTGGGCCTGGTCCAGACGCAGCTGCTCTTCTTCTTGGACTTCTTGCTCGGCGGGGCCGGCGGCGCGAGGGTCATGTGCTTCCTGGCGGCGCCCGAGGGGTCGTTGATCCCGTCGTCCTCGAGGGCGTCGTCCATGGCCGCCGCGTCGGGCGGGGCGAGGGCGGAGGCGTCGGCGTCGGAGGGGGTCGCGGCGTCGGAGAAGGGGGTCTCGGGATCCGCAGCGGAGGCGGGGGTGTCGGGGAGGTTGGGGGTCCTGGCGGCGGCCTCGGGGGTCGGGGCGTCGGCGGGAGGCAGGAGCGGGGCGGAACCGGACGGCGGCAGGATGGCGGGCGAGGGTGGGGCGGCGTCGGCCATCGGGGGAGGAGGAGCGTCCGGGAGTCGGGATTTGGAGGCGGAGGCGGCGCTAGGGTTTGGTGTGATCTGGGTTCTGGGAGGCGAGTGTTTGGATTCTGGCCGTGGATTTTGGCTGTGGGTTTTGTTGGGGTTCGCGAGGAGGAGCGCGAGGAGAGGTGTCAAAGCTTCCGTTTCCGGTGCCGGGATGGCGACAAGTTCAGACGTCAGGCGGCGAGAGACGTGGACGGTGGCAGCGGCGCAGTGCGGTGGCGAGGAGAAACGCCGGAGGCATGAGGCGCGCCTCAAAGGCACAAGCCCTGCGCGCACGGCCTTGAATTAGGGTGCGTGTGATAGTAATATAGTATGTCTTTGCTACAAGACATCTTCAGCGACGCGACGTATTTCGGACACCCAAATTGATATGGGTATACTTTATGAGTATATCAACGGTATGGCCTAGATCCGGCAAGCTCGGGTGGCCTACAGACGGTGATGTGGCATGTGGCCCATCGGACGGCCCAGTTGCTGAAGATCCTGAAGGATGAAGTCCGGCCCGAGAACAGAAGCCGGATCCCAACCGACCTACGAAGGAGGCCGGATCCGTGAAGGCCCATGAAGTATCCGGATCCAGACACGTTCTTAGAGGAAGGCGGATCCTTGACGTACACGGCAAGACAGATGTACCGTAGTTAGGCAACTTGTATTCCGGCTAGGACTCTCCATGTAAACCCTAGATCCGGTGCGCCTTTATAAGCCGGATCCCGGGAGCCCTAGAGGCACAACCACAACTCATTGTAACAACGCGAAAACGCCTAGATAATTCCGGACAAGCGTAGTAGGCCCCGTCATCGTGCGGGTGTTCTGGAGCCGGGTAAATCGCGTACCACCGTCCCGTGTGCACTCCGCCCTATGGCCCCTACTTCTTCTCCCCTCGTGAGGATCCCTCCTCCGAGGCACCGTCGATTAGGCAACGACGGTTGGCGCCCACCGTGGGGCCGGCGGCGTGCGGAGGCCGGAACCGGGAGGGTTCCGCCATGGTAAGCTACGACGACACCATCGCTGTGGGGCGCGTCCTTTACGCCGGAAATCTTCCGATCGTCCCTCCGGACGAGTGCTGGATTCCGGCTAAGACTGACCCCGTCAAGCTCTCCATCATCCCAGTTGGCGGCATACACATCTTCATCGGCGAAACCGTCGATTCCGACGGGAACGCACTGGTAAGTAGCGCTGACGCGACCGCCGCTGAGCAGGACGCAGTCGCGAAGATCCGATTCGAGATGCGAGGAACTTCCTAAGGAAGATTCCGCCTTAGATCCGGAAAAATCAAAACCCACCCAATCCGCCCCCGAGCGAGAAATAAAGGTGGAAGACCAATGCAGATCCGCCTGGATCTCCCAGGTGTTAGAGAAGCAAAGGTGTCACTTCGTACACTTCTTAGCCCATACCGCAGGAGCCGCCCCTCATGAAGTCGGAGCAGGCCCCATGCAGGTTGAGGAACCGGAAAATATTGTTGCTCCGAATCGGCGGGAGGTCAGTCGGAGAAAGCGAGTGCTCGGGGAAGAATCGATCATGGGTAATCTAAGCCCAATTCCGGGGATGCCCCCTCCATGGATATCGAAGAGTTCGATCGCAAGGTGAAGGAATACGGATACGGTGATCAGCCCGAAGTTGAATCCGCCCAGCCTAAACAGGTTCTCGCAACCTTGGCGGCGCTGGATCAACGGGAATCATAGGATGAAAACACCCACTCCGACCCACAGCCATCCCGTGCAGGATCTCCGCTCTCGCGGGAACGTCCACACAAGGAAGTCCTGTCCCCAGAAGAACTGGTTGAGCAAGCAGGCATGGATGCAATCGCACATTCAGATATCCTCAACAAACCCATAACCCCTGACGATGCCGCAGATTCGGAGGCTCTAGAGGCCAAAAGGCAGGAGATGCTGGCAACAGCCCAGAAAATCGCCAGAACCGCAGCGGCAATGCTGGATGAAAGGAAAGAAGCCGCGCATTTCGTGGAAAATTTCCACCAGCGAGAGCTTGAGGTTGACGAACAACTGGTAAAAGTCAAGGAGCTCCAGCAGAACACTGGAAAGACAAGGTCACCGAGCTTCAGCGGGAGGCCGATCAAATCAGGCGGGATGCTATACCTCCCCGGAAGATTACCTTCGCGACCCCCACTGAGCAACAGCCACTCGCAACTCCAAAGGATAACATGAAGAAGGCTGCGGAGATCTTGAAGAAAAAGACCGAGGAGATTGACATCGACTACGTCCGTACGCTCGTTGCCTCAGCAATGAAGCAGCAGAGCAAGGCAGACACTTCGCGCAAGTTGGAATCCAACCCGGATCATTGCATCTCTACCGCGCAGAAGGACGTCTATGACAATCGCCATCGCGATGACGAATCGCGAACCGGATCGTCGGAACGCAGAAGGAAAACCAGAGAGCACCCAAATCCAATCCCTGTACCATCAAAGACACCTCCGTCAGATCCGAGGAAGGGAAAGGATGCGATGTATACTGGTAGGAACAAGTACCGGAATCCCTCACCTCCACCCAACGTATACCCGCGTCCTCCACTTCCTCGCCGCCGCAGTCCAGTCGGAAACACCAGGCCTCATGGTCCGGTGGAATCAACATCCGCGACAACGTGCCGCCTCCGAGGAAGAGAGCGTACGCCGGAACCCCGCCGAAGCCGGAACAACGATCGAGAACCCGAGCCTAGGAGGAGTCGGAACGAGGAGCGTGACCCGGAGCCTCGCAGAAGCCGGAACGACGAAGGCAACCGGCACCATGGTGAAGGCAGCCATCGAAGCCGGAGTCAACATCGTGAAGGGCGGGGAGAGTCAGAAGGCGGAAGCAAGAGGTCGCATCGGCCCCCTCGCAGATCTCCCTCACCACCACCTAGCGGTGGAGGCGGAGGCGGCGGCCAGAGATCTCGCTCTCGCTCAAAATCCCCCCGCCACGGCTCGCGTGACGCGCGGGAACGTCTCAATGAATACAGAACTGACTACATAGGCCCAAAGTGCTTTGGTAGGATGATTCGAGAGGAACCGAACCTCAAGCTACCCGGAAACCTGAAGACCTATGATGGCACAGAAAGGCCGGATACCTGGATTGAGGATTACTATAATGGAGTAACCTTTGCCGGAGGAACCCCTAATATTGTCTGCCGCATGCTTCAGTTGTACCTTGTGGGTCCAGCCCGGATCTGGCTCAGCGACCTCGAGAAGAATTCCATCTTTTGCTGGTTTGACCTGAAGACCGCTTTTGAAAAGCACTTCAGGGGCAGCTACAAGAGACCTGCCACGACAAGCGACTTACAGGCATGTATCCAGAAGAAGGGTGAAACATCAAGAATCTTCCTCACCCGATGGCTAGCAACCAGGAACGAGTGTGAAAATGTTGATCACACCACGGCTATGCACGCCTTTATAGGTGGACTACAAAGAGGAGGATTGCTGCGGCACAAGCTCACTTGCTTGGCTAACGCAAACAAACTGACTTTGGATGACATGATCTCCATCGCCAGTGATCATACTGCCGCCGATGATGACGCAGGCGGAGATCTAGCAGCTACAGCAATTCCCCTACATCAGCAAAAGAAGAACCGTGATAACGGTAACACCAGCGGCACTAAGTGGAAGAATCCACCCGATGACCAGAAAAGTGGCGGATCCGAGATGATCGCCGTAGCCTTTCAGCGCGGAGGTCAAGGAGGTGGAAGAGGTCGTGGTCGCCGAGGCGGAGCCGGCAGGGGCCAGCAGCGTAGTGACGAGGTCACCGCTTCCGGATCCCGCGCTCCACAAACTTACGAAGAGTACAGAGACATGCCATGCCTGGCCCATCTGGATCCGGCTACGGGGAAGTCCACTCACACAAATCGCAATTGCAAGTGGGTCAACGATCTGAAATATGACCCGGAAGCAGGATACAAGCGAGCCCGAAAGCACCGCCCACGCGGCAAAGGAAGCAAGGGCAAGAACAAGGACAAAGAGGAAGACAGTTCCGAGGCAATGGATGAGGATGACGCTTTGCCGGACCTCAAAGACGGATTCGCAGCAAAATCCAACCCCTTTGGCAAAAAGAGTGTAGGCGCGTACCACACCTTCCTCAGAACCCCAACAGTCAGCGCAAGCAAGTCAGCTTTCCGGATCCTGAACGCCACAGTCCCGGCTGTGCCGCAGTATGTCAGGTGGTCGGAAGTCCCGTGCACGTTTGATAGGCAGGATCGTCCTACCATCATGCCGAAAGAGTGTTACGCCTTGGTTGTAAGTCCCCGCATTGACGAGTATGACTTCTCCAAGTGCCTCATGGATGGCGGAGCCAGCTTGAACATCATGTACCTAGAGACTCTGGAGCGGATGAACCTTACTAAGGAACAGCTTAAACACAGCAACACTGAGTTTCATGGCGTGGTTCCGGGTAAAAAGGCAAATTCCCTCGGCAGCATCAGACTTCCCGTGGCCTTCGGCGATATTAATAATTTCCGCGAAGAGATGATCACGTTTGAGGTCGTGCCCTTCAAGAGCTCCTACCACGTCATCTTCGGCAGGCCCACCTACCACAAGTTCCACGCAAGAGCGTGCTACATCTACAACAAGCTCAAGATTCCGGGTCCAAATGGTATGATTACCGTATCCGGAGACTACAAAAAGGCTCATGAGTGCGAGTTGGGCGAAGCCTCCTTCGCAGAGTCTGTGATATCTGGAGAGGAGCTGAAAGGCTACAGAGCCACGGTGGATCCGACTGAAATGCAGACCACCAAGAAACAATCTCCGAACAGAAAAACTCCTTCAAGGCCGCGATAGAGACCAAGAAAGTCAACTTCAAGGAAGGGGACGCTACCAAGCAGGTCTCGGTCGGAGCCAACATGGACCCCAAATAGGAAGACGCGCTCGTCGAGTTCCTCCGCGCTAACATGGATATCTTCGCATGGCAGCCTTCTGACATGTCCGGAGTACCAAGGGAACTCGCCGAGCACTACCTCAACATAAACCCGGGGGCTAAACCGGTGAAGAAAGCTATGCGATGCTTTGGAGATAAGAAGCGCCGCGCCATAGGAATGGAATTAGCAAAGTTACTAGAGGCAGGTTTTGTAATAGAAGTTATCCATACTGATTGGGTCGCAAATCCCGTCCTTGTACCCAAAAAGAATTCTGAAATACTAAGAATGTGCATCGATTACTCCGGCTTGAACAAGCATTGTCCGAAGGATCCATTTCCCCTGCCGCGCATTGACCAAGTCATTGATTCGACGACAGGGGCGGAACTTCTGTATTTTCTTGACGCATATTCCGGGTATCATCAGATCCGGATGAAGAAGTCCGACCAAAAGGCGACCTCGTTCATCACCCCATTTGGCACTTACTGCTATATTACTATGCCCTTTGGCTTGAAAAACGCAGGTGCCACCTACCAATGCACGATGCAGCGGTGCTTGAAGGACCAAATTGGCCGGAACGTACACGCCTACGTCGACGACATCGCAGTCATGACCCGGAAAGGATCCGACTTGATTAGCGACCTCACAGAAACCTTTAAGAATCTCCGACGGTACAAGATGATGTTGAATCCGCTGAAGTGCGTATTTGGCATTCCAGCCGGAAAACTCCTTGGCTTCATCGTCTCTAATAGGGGCATTGAAGTTAACCCGGAGAAAATCAAGGTAATCATGTGCATCAAAAGGCCAACTTGTCTCAAAGATGTGCAACGACTAACTGGTTGTGTTGCAGCAATCAGCAGGTTTGTTAGCCGTCTTGGCGAAAAGGCGCTACCCCTGTACAAGCTATTGAAGAAGACATACAAATTTGTCTGGGACGAGGTAGCAGATGCAGCACTTCAAGGGTTGAAGGAAATACTCACCTCCCCACCTATCCTAGCAGCACCAGGGGAGACAGAGCCTATGCTCCTTTACCTGGCAGCTACCAACAGAGTCATCAGCCTCGTCATCGTGGTGGAGCGGCAGGAAGAAGGACACGAGTATGGAGTCCAAAGGCCAGTCTACTACATTAGTGAAGTGCTTACGGAATCCAAACAAAGATATCCTCACTTTCAAAAGCTAGCTGCTGTTGGCGTGGTAGTAGTTAACACACGTCCGTTGGGAACCCCAAGAGGAAGGTGTGATGCGTACAGCAGCGAGTTTTCCCTCAGTATGAAACCAAGGTTATCGAACTAGTAGGAGTCAAGGAACACGTGAAGGTTGTTGGTGACGGAGTGTAGTGCGGCGCAACACCAGAGATTCCGGCGCCAACGTGGAACCTGCACAACACAATCAAAGTACTTTGCCCCAACGTAACAGTAAGGTTGTCAATATCACCGGCTTGCTGTAAACAAAGGATTAGATGTATAGTGTGGAAGATGATGTTTGTTTGCGAAGAACAAGAAAGAACAAGTATTGCGATAGATTGTATTTCAGATGTAAAGAATGGACCGGGGTCCACAGTTCACTAGTGGTGTCTCTCCCATAAGATAAATAGCATGTTGGGTGAATGAATTACAGTTGGGCAATTGACAAATAAAGAAGGCATAACAATGCACATACATATATCATGATGAGTACTATGAGATTTAATCAGGGCATTACGACAAAGTACATAGACCGCTATCCAAGCATGCATCTATGCCTAAAAAGTCCACCTTCAGAGTTATCATCCGAACCCCTTCCAGTATTAAGTTGCAAACAACGGACAATTGCATTAAGTATGGTGCGTAATGTAATCAACACAAATATCCTTAGACAAAGCATTGATGTTTTATCTCTAGTGGCAACAAGACATCCACAACCTTAGAACTTTCTGTCACTCGTCCTGCATTCAATGGAGGCATGAACCCACTATCGAGCATAAATACTCCCTCTTGGAGTCACAAGTATCAACTTGGCCAAAGCCTCTACTAGCAACGGAGAGCATGCAAGAACATAAACAACATATATGATAGATTGATAATCAACTTGACATAGTATTCAATATTCATCGGATCCCAACAAACACAACATGTAGCATTACAAATAGATGATCTTGATCATGATAGGCAGCTCACAAGATCTAACATGATAGCACAATGAGGAGAAGACAACCATCTAGCTACTGCTATGGACCCATAGTCCAGGGGTGAACTACTCACACATCGATCCGGAGGCGATCATGGTGATGAAGAGTCCTCCGGGAGATGATTCCCCTCTCCGGCAGGGTGCCGGAGGCGATCTCCTGAATCCCCCGAGATGGGATTGGCGGCGGCGGCGTCTCTGGAAGGTTTTCCGTATCGTGGCTCTCGGATGCGGGGTTTTTGCGACGAAGGCTTTAAGTAGGCGGAAGGGTAGAGTCGGGGGCGTCACGAGGGGCCCACACGCTAGGGCCGCGCGGCCAAGGCCTGGGCCGCGCCGCCCTAGTGTGTCGCCACCTCGTGGCCCCATTTTGTATCTCCCTCGGTCTTCTGCAAGCTTCGTGGAAAAATAAGACCCTGGGTGTTGATTTCGTCCAATTCCGAGAATATTTTCTTTGTAGGATTTCTGAAACCAAAAACAGCAGTAAAACAAAGAATCGGCTCTTCGGCATCTCGTCAATAGGTTAGTGCCGGAAAATGCATAATAATGACATATAATGTGTATAAAACATGTGAGTATCATCATAAAAGTAGCATGGAACATAAGAAATTATAGATACGTTTGAGACGTATTAAGCATCCCCAAGCTTAGTTCCTACTCGCCCTCGAGTAGGTAAACGATAACAAGGATAATTTCGAAGTGACATGCTATCATAATCTTGATCAATACTATTGTAAAGCATATGAGATGAATGCAGCGATTCGAAGCAATGGTGAAGACAATGAGTAAACAAATGAATCATATAGCAAAGACTTTTCATGAATAATACTTTCAAGACAAGCATCAATAAGACTTGCATAAGAGTTACTCATAAAGCAATAAATTCTTAGTAGAAAGCTTTGAAACAACACAAAGGAAGATATAAGTTTCAGCGGTTGCTTTCAACTTCAACATGTATATCTCATGGATAATTGTCAACACAAAGTAATATAACAAGTGCAATAGGTAAACATGTAGGAATCAATGCACACAGCTTGATACAAGTGTTTGCTTCTAAGATAGAAAGAAGTAGGTAAACCGACTCAACAATAAAGTAGAAGATAGGCCCTTCGCAGAGGGAAGCATGGATTAATTTTTTGTGCTAGAGCTTTTCATTTTGAAAACATAGAAACAATTTTGTCAACGGTAGTAATAAATCATATGTGTTATGTATAAGATATCCTATAAGTTGCAAGCCTCATGCATAGTATACCAATAGTGCTCGCACCTTGTCCTAATTAGCTTGGATTAACATGGATTATCATTGCATAGCATATGTTTCAACCAAGTGTCACAAAGGGGTACCTCTATACCGCCCGTACAAAGGTCTAAGGAGAAAGTTCGCATTGGATTTCTCGCTTTTGATTATTCTCAACTTAGACATCCATACCGGGACAACATAGACAACAGATAATGGACTCCTCTTTAATGCATAAGCATTCAACAACGAGATAAAATTCTCATAAGAGATTGAGGATTAATTGTCCAAACCGAAACTTCCACCATGAATCATGGCTTTAGTTAGCGGCCCAATGTTCTTCTCTAACAATATGCATACTCAAACCATTTGATCATGAAAATCGCCCTTACTTCAGACAAGACGAACATGCATAGCAACTCACATGATATTCAACAAGAGTGTAATAGTTGATGGCGTCCCCAGAAACATGGTTACCGCTCAACAAGCAACTTATTAAGAAATAAGACACATAAGTACATATTCTTCACCACAATAGTTTTTAAGGCTATTTTCCCATGAGTATATATTGCAAAGACAAAGAATAGAATTTTAAAGGTAGCACTCAAGTAATTTACTTTGGAATGGCAGAGAAATACCATGTAGTAGGTAGGTATGGTGGACACAAATGGCATGTTTTTTGGCTCAAGGATTTGGATGCACGAGAAGAATTCCTCTCAATACAAGGCTAGGCTAGCAAGGTTGTTTGAAGCAAACTCAAGTATAAAACGGTGCAGAAAAGCTCACATATGAACATATTGTAAGTATTATAAGACTTTACATCGTCTCCTTGTTGTTCAAACACCTTAACCGAAAAATATCTAGACTCTAGAGACCAATCATGCAAACCAAATTTTAACAAGCTCTATGTAGTTCTTCATTAATAGGTACAAAGTACATGATGCAAGAGCTTAAACATGATCTATATGAGCACAAAAATTGCCAAGCATCAAATTATTCAAGACATTATACCATTTACCACATGCAGCATTTCCTGTTTCCAACCATATAACAATGAACGAAGTAGTTCAACCTTCGCCATGAACATTAAAGATAAAGCTAAGAACATATGTGCTCATACGAAACAGCGGAGCGTGTCTCTCTCCAAAACAAACAATGCTAGGATCCGATTTGATTCAAACAAAAACAAAAACAAAAACAAACAGACGCTCCAAGTAAAGCACATAAGATGTGATGGAATAAAAATATAGTTTCACTAGAGGTGACCTGATAAGTTGTCGATGAAGAAGGGATGCCTTGGGCATCCCCAAGCTTAGATGCTTGAGTCTTCTTAAAATATGAAGGGATGAACCACGGGGGCATCCCCAAGCTTAGATTTTTCACTCTTCT
>NC_061512.1:120192315-120237496 GCF_022539505.1 Lolium rigidum
TCATATTGTATCATCCTCCTCTCTTGACCCTTGAAAACTTCCTCCACACCAAACTCAAAACAATCTCATTAGAGGGTTAGTGCATAATTGAAAATTCATATATTCAGAGGTGACATAATCATTCTTAACACTTCTGGACATTGCACAAAGCTACTGAAAGTTAATGGAACAAAGAAATCCATCAAACATAGCAAAACAGGCAATGCGAAATAAAAGGCAGAATCTGTCAAAACAGAACAGTCCGTAAAGACGAATTTTTCAGGGGCACTTAACTTGCTCAGATGAAAATGCTCAAATTGAATTAAATTTGCCTACATATCTGAGGATCACGCACGTCAATTGGCAGATTTTTTTAAATTTTGTACAGCAGGGGCGGCTCAATTTCGTGACAGCAAGAAATCTGTTCCTGCGCAGTAATCCAAATCTAGTATTGACTTTACTATCAAAGACGTTACTTGGCACAACAATGTAATAAAATAAAGATAAGGAGATGTTGCTACAGTAGTAACAACTTCCAAGACTCAAATATAAAACAAAGTTCAGAAGTAAAATAATGGGTTGTCTCCCATAAGCGCTTTTCTTTAACGTCTTTCAGCTAGGCGCAGAAAGTGTGAATCAAGTATTATCAAGAGACGAAGCATCAACATCATAATTTGTTCTAATAATAGAATCATAAGGTAACTTCATTCTATTTCTAGGGAAGTGTTCCATACCTTTCTTAAGAGGAAATTGATATTTAATATTACCTTCCTTCATATCAATGGTAGCACCAATAGTTCGAAGAAAAGGTCTTCCCAATATAATGGGACAAGATGCATTGCATTCAATATCCAAGACAACAAAATCAACGGGGACAAGGTTATTGTTAACCATAATACGAACATTATCAATCCTCCCAAAGGTTTCTTTATAGCATTATCAGCAAGATTAACATCCAAATAACAATTTTTCAATGGTGGCAAGTCAAGCATATCATAGATTTTCTTAGGCATAACGGAAATACTTGCACCAAGATCACATAAAGCATTACAATCAAAATCATTGACCCTCATCTTAATGATGGGCTCCCAACCATCTTCTAACTTCCTAGGAATAGAAGTTTCAAATTTTAGTTTCTCTTCTCTAGCTTTTATGAGAGCATTTGTAATATGTTTTGTAAAGGCCAAATTTATAGCACTAGCATTGGGACTTTTAGCAAGTTTTTGTAAGAATTTTATAACTTCAGAGATGTGAAAATCATAAAAATATAAACCATTATGATCTACAGCAATGGGATCATTATCCCCAATTTGAAAAATTTCAGCAGATTTATCACAAACAGTTTTAGCAGTTTTAGCAGTTTCAGACAATTTTGCACGCTTTGCACTAGGAGTAGAAACATTGCCAACACCAATTATTTTACCATTGATATTAGGAGGTGTAGTAACATGTGAAGCATTATCATTACTAGTGGTGGTAATATTCCAAACTTTAGCTACATTATTCTCTTTAGCTAGTTTTTCGTTTTCTTCTCTTTCCCACCTAGCACGCAATTTAGCCATCAATCTAATATTCTCATTAATTCGAACTTGGATGGCATTTGCTGTAGTAACAATTTTATTATCATTATCCTTATTAGGCATAACTTTCAATTTTAAAAGGTCAACATCAGAGGCAAGTCTATCAACCTTAGAAGCAAGAATATCAATTTTATCAAGCTTTTCTTCAACAGATTTGTTAAAAGCAGTTTGTGTACTAATAAATTCTTTTAGCATGGCTTCAAGACCAGGGGGTACATTCCTATTATTGTTGTAAGAATTCCCATAAGAATTACCATAACCATTACCATTAGCAGAAGGATATGGCCTATAGTTGTTACCAGAATTATTCCTATAAGCATTGTTGTTGAAATTATTACTTTTAATGAAATTCACATCAACATGTTCTTCTTGGGCAACCAATGAAGCTAAAGGAACATTATTAGGATCAACATTAGATCTACCATTCATAAGCATATACATAATAGCATCAATCTTATCACTCAAGGAGGAGGTTTCTTCAACAGAATTTACCTTCTTACCTTGTGGAGCTCTTTCCGTGTGCCATTCAGAGTACTTTATCATCATATCATCAAGAGGCTTTGTTGCCGCCCCCAAAGTAATGGACATAAAGGTACCTCCAGCAGCTGAATCCAATAGGTTCCGCGAAAAAAAATTCAGTCCTGCATAAAAGGTTTGGATGATCATCCAAGTAGTTAGTCCATGGGTAGGGCAATTCTTTACCAAAGATTTCATTCTTTCCCATGCTTGAGCAACATGTTCATTATCTAATTGCTTAAAATTCATTACGCTACTTCTCAAAGATATAATTTTAGCGGGAGGATAATATCTACCAATAAAAGCATCTTTACATTTAGTCCATGAATCAATACTATTTCTAGGCAGAGATAGCAACCAATCTTTAGCTCTTCCTCTTAAGGAGAAAGGAAACAATTTTAATTTTATTATGTCACCATCTACATCCTTATACTTTTGCATTTCACAAAGTTCAACAAAATTATTAAGATGGGTAGCAAGCATCATCGTAACTAACACCAGAAAATTGCTCTCTCATAACAAGATTTAGTAAAGCAGGTTTAATTTCAAAGAATTCTGCTGTAGTAGCAGGTGGAGCAATAGGTGTGCATAATAAATCATTATTATTTGTGCTAGTGAAGTCACACAACTTAGTATTCTCAACAATACCCATTTTAGCAGTAGTAAATAAAGCAAACTAAATAAAGTAAATGCAAGTAACTGATTTTTTTGTGTTTTTAATATGGAGAACAAGACAGTAAATAAAGTAAAGCTAGCAACTAATTTTTTTTGTATTTTTTGATATAGAGAGCAAACAAAGCAGTAAATAAAATAAAGTAAAGCAAGACAAAAACAAAGTAAAGAGATTGGATGTGGGAGACTCCCCTTGCAGCGTGTCTTGATCTCCCCGGCAACGGCGCCAGAAAAATCCTTTGCTGGCGTGCAGTTGACGTGGGAGTTAGAAATCTTTGTGGTGTAACTTTTCTTCAGTTCCCCGGCAACGGCGCCAGAAAAATCCTTGCTGTTGGCGTGGTAGTAGTTAACACACGTCCGTTGGGAACCCCAAGAGGAAGGTGTGATGCGTACAGCAGCAAGTTTTCCCTTGTATGAAACCAAGGTTATCGAACCAGTAGGAGTCAAGGAACACGTGAAGGTTGTTGGTGACGGAGTGTAGTGCGGCGCAACACTAGGGATTCCGGCGCCAACGTGGAACCCGCACAACACAATCAAAGTACTTTGCCCCAACGTAACGAGTGAGGTTGTCAATCTCACCGGCTTGCTGTAAACAAAGGATTAGATGTATAGTGTGGAAGATGATGTATGTTTGCGAAGAACAGTAAAGAACAAGTATTGCAGTAGATTGTATTTCAGATGTAAAGAATGGACCGGGGTCCACAGTTCACTAGTGGTGTCTCTCCCATAAGATAAATAGCATGTTTGGTGAACGAATTACAGTTGGGCAATTGACAAATAAAGAAGGCATAACAATGCACATACATATATCATGATGAGTACTATGAGATTTAATCGGGGCATTACGACAAAGTACATAGACCGCTATCCAAGCATGCATCTATGCCTAAAAAGTCCACCTTCAGGTTATCATCCGAACCCCTTCCAGTATTAAGTTGCAAACAACAGACAATTGCATTAAGTATGGTGCGTAATGTAATCAACACAAATATCCTTAGACAAAGCATTGATGTTTTATCCCTAGTGGCAATAGCACATCCACAACCTTAGAACTTTCTGTTCACCGTCCCGCATTCAATGGAGGCATGAACCCACTATCGAGCATAAATACTCCCTCTTGGAGTCACAAGTATCAACTTGGCCGAGCCTCTACTAGCAACGGAGAGCATGCAAGAACATAAACAACATATATGATAGATTGATAATCAACTTGACATAGTATTCAATATTCATCGGATCCCAACAAACACAACATGTAGCATTACAAATAGATGATCTTGATCATGATAGGCAGCTCACAAGATCTAACATGATAGCACAATGAGGAGAAGACAACCATCTAGGTACTGCTATGGACCCATAGTCCAGGGGTGAACTACTCACACATCGATCCGGAGGCGATCATGGTGATGAAGAGTCCTCCGGGAGATGATTCCCCTCTCCGGCAGGGTGCCGGAGGCGATCTCCTAAATCCCCCGAGATGGGATTGGCGGCGGCGGCGTCTCTGGAAGGTTTTCCGTATCGTGGCTCTCGGTACTGGGGTTTTCGCGACGAAGGCTTTAAGTAGGCGGAAGGGTAGAGTCGGGGGCGTCACGAGGGGCCCACACGCTAGGGCCGCGCGGCCAAGGCCTGGGCCGCGCCGCCCTAGTGTGTCGCCACCTCGTGGCCCCACTTCGTATCTCCCTCGGTCTTCTGGAAGCTTCGTGGAAAAATAAGACCCTGGGCGTTGATTTCGTCCAATTCCGAGAATATTTCCTTTGTATGATTTCTGAAACCAAAAACAGCAGAAAACAAAGAATCGGCTCTTCGGCATCTCGTCAATAGGTTAGTGCCGGAAAATGCATAATAATGACATATAATGTGTATAAAACATGTGAGTATCATCATAAAAGTAGCATGGAACATAAGAAATTATAGATACGTTTGAGACGTATCACTAGCCTATGGAGTTTTCCTAGGTAGCAGGAAGCTGAGGCACTACTTCCAGGAGCATCCAGTAACAGTCGTGAGCAAAGCTTCGCTGCCAATGATTCTCAACAACGCTGACGCAACAGGACGCACAGCAAAATGGGGCATTGAATTATCCGCCTTCGACATCAACTACAAAGCCAGGACTGTAGTTAAATCCCAGATCTTGGCAGAATTTGTTGCAGATTGGACAGAAGCTCTGGATACAAATCTGGAGCCGGAACCAGAGACATGGGTTATGCACTTCGATGGATCCAAGCAGCATCAAGGCTCAGGAGCCGTAGTCATCCTGAAGTCCCCTACCGGAGAAGAACTGCGATGACGTTCGCAGATCCACTTCGAAGCTACAAACAACATGGCGGAATACGAGGCTCTACTACACGGTCTGCGCATCGGTAAGGAGATAGGGATCAAGCACATTATTTGCTGCGGAGATTCCGACCTGGTGGCACAACAAGTAGCCGGAACCTGGAACGCCAGAAACTCCGTCATGGCGGCTTACAGAGATGAAGTTGACGAGATCGCCAAGTGCTTCCTCGGATACGAAGTCAAGTACGTCAGTAGAGACGACAACGCAGTGGCAGACATGATATCTAAGCTCGGATCCGGCAGGAAGCCAATTCCGCCTGGTATTTTCCTGGAGCATGTACGGATACCCTCGGTGAAGGGCGCTAACCCGGAAAACCCAGATGTGGCAGTATCTCCGGCTAGAGAAGTGATGGCTATCATTCCAGCCTGGACGCAGCCTTTCCTGGATTACCTGATCGATCAGAAGTTGCCTGAGGACGAGGTCCTCGCACGACAGATCATCAGACGAGCAAGATCCTACACAATCGTTGACAGACAGCTCTACAAACGAAGCGCAACAGGAGTATTTCTCAAATGCGTCTCTAACCAAGATGGTATTGAGATACTCAGGGAGATCCATGCAGGGGACTGCGGGCATCATGCCGCCCCAAGTCACTCATTGCAAAAGCTTTTCGACTTGGTTTTTACTGGCTCACAGCTAAAGAAGATGCTGACAAGCTGGTAAAGACTTGCCGAGGTTGCCAGTACTACGCTACTCAACCAAACGCTCCTGCTCAAGAGCTAAAGGCCATACCTATCACCTGGCCATTTGCGGTCTGGGGGCTCGATATGGTTGGTAAACTAAAGAAATCATCTCCTGGCGGTTTTGAGTACCTCCTGGTCGCTGTTGATAAATTCAGCAAGTGGATCGAGGCCAAGTCTGTGAGAAAAGCCGACGGTGCTACGGCACTAAAATTCGTCTGCAGCCTCGTTGTGAGATACGGCATCCCACACAGCATAATCACAGATAATGGCACAAACTTCGCGCAAGGAGAACTAAAGGATTATTGTGAGGACGTAGGAATACGGCTTGACCTCGCTTCTGTGGCTCACCCACAATCCAATGGTCAGGTCGAAAGGGCTAACGGTCTCATACTATCCGGAATTAAACCACGCCTTGAAGAACCGCTGCGACGCGCAGCTGGAGCTTGGACGGAGGAGTTAGACTCTGTTCTTTGGAGTTTGCGAACTACCCCTAACAGATCAACCGGATTTACCCCGTTCTTCCTGGTATACGGATCCGAAGCCGTGCTCCCCTCCGACATCATCCATGATTCACCGCGAGTCTCCACCTATAATGAAGAAACTACTGACGAGGCCAGACAGCTATCTGTGGACCTGATAGAAGAAGCTCGGAATTTAGCCGACCAACGTTCCACCATATACCAGCAGAAACTCCGACGCTATCATAGCCGTCGAGTTCGGAATCGCTCATTCATGGCCGGAGACTTGGTCCTCCGCCTTCGTCAGGTGAAAGATCATAAGTTGCAATCTCCATGGGAAGGACCCTTTGTCGTTAGCAAAGTGCTCCACAATGGATCGTACTACCTTGTCGATTTCCGAGAGCTCAAGGACAGACCTGCTAACTGGCACCGGAAACGCAAGCGGGAGGATCCGGATGACATATACGACGAAACAGAACGCCTTTGGAATATTGCACAGCTACGTCCTTTCCACACTTAGCACAATTTTAGAATTACATACATTGTAATAGTTATACATGATCAATGAAATAAAGCCTTTGGTTCACTCTTTGAGTCTTTTACCTCCTTTACTTGTTCATTTTTAGATCATGTAGGTTTTCCGACTAAAACCGCAGAGCTGGATATTTCCACCTAGGCGTGTATGAAAGTTGTGATTTTCGAAAACCATCCTTTAGGACGTAAGCTTAAGTCTTCTGGTGGAAATATCTTCCGTTGCAAACTCGTGGATTCCTGGTAGCGACTTCCGACACCTTGGCTGGGGGCTTGTTTCCGCGGTTATTGACGGATTGCCATTGGGCTTCGTCGCCGCCGGCGAGCGTTTCCGGCTAGAGGTTTTCCGGCTCGTGGAAGGTCAAATGGACAAGCCGGAAAATATAAAAGCCAGCACATGCTTTTCAACAAACGAAACATGCAAATAAAATTCATACGGATAGCAGGATAAGTTTTTCCGCCCATGCATAACTGTTTCGTCCCTAGCTAAAAATTTAAGTTATATTACAAACCCTCTCGGGGCCAAAATGATGCATTGTTTTTCCATCTTCCCGCAGGAATAAGTTTTTCATTCCTCCTCCGCCGGAGAAATTTCCGCATTGACATCAGCCGCCGGAGCTTCTTTTTCTGCATCCTTGGCGGGTGAGGAGACATCGTCGTCATCTTCTTCTTCAACTGCAGCCGGAGTTGCAGTGCCACCTTGGTCTTTGGAGCTTGTCCAGGTATACTGGCTTCCGGATTGGGCAGGGCGGGACTCCGCCTCGTGCTTCTTGTAGAGCTCTGCTTCAAGAGGCTCATCGGCTGGGAGAACCACCTTGTCATAGAATTCGTCGTGGCAAATTCTCCGGGCGATGCGGTTGTCATAGCCGCTGACTGCATTCAGTAGCGCGTCAACATTCGCATCCGGAGGAACACCAGAAGTCACCCTATCTATATCCAGATTCGGGTTGTGCGCCAAGCACATGGCCAAGGACATGGCAGCCGCGCCCCGAGCCGAGGAAGCTTGCAGATCCACCACCAACTCCGGAAGCACATCCATCCTCTTGATCAGCTTGCGAACGTCGCAGGTTTGGCTCTTCTTCATGTTTAGGTTATGGTAGATCTTCCAGGAGGCGGAAATGAGATCCTTGCAATCTTCTCCGGCCAGCTAAAGCAGATCATCTCGCGGGAATTGGCTCCGACGTTCTTCATTATATCTAAGCGGATCTGGAAGACGCAATTCTTGCTCAGTATAACAACATTACATGCAACAAATGCACTACTCTATAAGCTTTGAGGACATACCCATGAAGTCGGAGTTCAGCAAATCCCAGCATTGCTCTGCTGTCTCCATATATTTCCGGAGTCCGCCAAGCTCTTTTTGTTGCTTCCGGATGGTGTCGCTGTCAGTTTGTCTTTTTAATTCGAACTCACCTTCCTTTCGGATAAGCTCCGAGTTCTTTTCCGCAAGCTTTTGCTCCGCCTCTGCGAGTTTCGCCTCAAGATTCTTCTGGGAGGCACGCAGAGTTTCCAGCTCGGAGGAGGCTGCAGCGAGGGACGAGGATGCACCTACTCAGAGATATTAAACATCAAGTTTGTGATGCGGAACATAGCCTACATGCAAATGAATGTCGGAAACCAACCTTGGGCTTCTGACAACTGCTTTTTTAGATCCGCATTCTCTTGCTTGAATAGCTAGATCTTTTCCGCCTGACTGAGGGTAACGCGGCGCTGTAGAGCAATGTTTTTGTGCAGCTCGTAATGCAGAGCTTGCTGTTCCTGAAAAATCAGTCAGAGCCGGAGTAAGTTCCACAAGTATTTTATGGTTAAGTCTTTCTAAAGCATTATTGCCGGAAATCTCTCCGCCATAATGCTTGGGGGCTACCACGACATTTAAATGTTTCTTCAGTTTGAGTTTTCTCTAAGTATCTAGACGCTAACTACACGAGTTTCCGCCTAAATACTTGGGGGCTACTGGGGAGTTACCTTTCGCTTACAGAGAAGCTTGTCGAGGAACTGGACGGTTTCCTTCTTGAAGTTTTGGATTCCGACGTCTCGGAGTCAGGTTTTCCCCAGGCGTTGTTCAACATTGAGTTGAGCAGATCTTGCTCCAGCTCCCACTTTTCCGCCTCAGTAAGTTTGTTGAAAAACTTGGTGGCATAGGCTTTGGGGGTGGAGGTAAGGTCAGCCGGATCTCCGAAGTTCTTGGGGAAAACGACCATATGACTCGCAGCAGCTTCAACTTTGCCGGAGGAGTTGACTTCTGCTTCCTCACGGCCTTGTGCTTCAGTTTCTTCAAGGGCAGGGCCCTTGCCGCCGGAACTTTCTCCGCCCGCTCTGTCGCTACTAACCGGAATTATCTCCGGTGGAGTGGATGCAGCAGGAGCAGGAGATTGATCCGCGGGAGGAGGAGATGGCTGTGGGGTAGCTTGGGGAGTGCTTGGCGGAGCAGGAGTGGAAGGACCAACGGCTGGGGATTTCTTCATATACTTTGTGATGGGTTCCTGCACGTTGGTCCGCGTGGTGGTGGTACTCGGATTTCTGCAAATAAGCAAAGGGAAAACATAAATAACAGTCTATCAAAGTAAAAGATGCATGGTACCCGGAAAACTTACGTCGCGCCCGGAATGTTGGGACGCGAACGCTTCCCTGCTGTCGTCAGCAGTTTAAGACGCTCGCGTTCCGCTTTCTTCGAATCGAGCGGAGGCGGCTTGGTCACTGATACGCCTCCGACATATCGATAATTTCTTATGTTCCATGCCATATTATTGATGATACCTACATGTTTTATGCACACTTTATGTCATATTCGTGCATTTTCTGGAACTAACCTATTAACAAGATGCCGAAGAGCCGATTGCTCGTTTTCTCGCTGTTTTTGGTTTCGGAAATCCTAGTAACGAAATATTCTCGGAATTGGACGAAATCAAGACCCGGGGGCCTATTTTGCCACGAACCTTCCGGAAGACCGAAAGGGATACGAAGTGGGGCGACGAGGCGCCGCCACCATAGGGCCGCGCGGCCGGAGGGGGCCCGTGCCACCCTATGGTGTGGGCCCCTCGTCGGCCCTCCGACTCCGCCCTTCCGCCTACTTAAAGCCTCCGTCGCGAAACCCCCGAGGCGAAAAACCACGATACGGAAAACCTTACCGAGACGCCGCCGCCGCCAATCCCATCTCGGGGGATTCGGAGATCTCCTCCGGCACCCTGCCGGAGAGGGGATTCATCTCCCGGGAGGACTCTACACCGCCATGGTCGCCTCCGGAGTGATGAGTGAGTAGTTCACCCCTGGACTATGGGTCCATAGCAGTAGCTAGATGGTTGTCTTCTCCTCATTGTGCTTCATTGTTGGATCTTGTGAGCTACCTAACATGATCAAGATCATCTATCCGTAATACTCTATGTTGTGTTTGTCGGGATCCGATGGATAGAGAATACCATGTTATGTTAATTATCAAGTTATTACATATGTGTTGTTTATGATCTTGCATGCTCTCCGTTATTAGTAGAGGCTCGGCCAAGTTTTTGCTCTTAACTCCAAGAGGGAGTATTTATGCTCGATAGTGGGTTCATGCCCGCATTGACACCTGGAACAGTGACAGAAAGTTCTAAGGTTGTGTTGTGCTGTTGCCACTAGGGATAAAACATTGGCGCTATGTCCGAGGATGTAGTTGTTGATTACATTACGCACCATACTTAATGCAATTGCCTGTTGCTTTGCAACTTAATACTAGAGGGGGTTCGGACGATAACCTGAAGGTGGACTTTTTAGGCATAGATGTAGTTGGATGGCGGTCTATGTACTTTGTCGTAATGCCCAATTAAATCTCACTATACTTATCATGACATGTATGTGCATTGTTATGCCCTCTCTATTTGTCAATTTCCCGACCGTAATTTGTTCACCCAACATGCTTTTATCTTATGGGAGAGACAACTCTAGTGAACCGTGGACCCCGGTCCATTCTTTTATACTCGAAATACAAATCTGCTGCAATACTTGTTTTTTACTGTTTTCTCTGCAAACAATCATCTTCCACACAATACGGTTAATCCTTTGTTACAGCAAGCCGGTGAGATTGACAACCTCACCTGTTTCGTTGGGGCAAAGTACTTTGGTTGTGTTGTGCAGGTTCCACGTTGGCGCCGGAATCTCTGGTGTTGCGCCGCATTACATCCCGCCGCCATCAACCTTCAACGTGCTTCTTGGCTCCTCCTGGTTCGATAAACCTTGGTTTCTTTCTAAGGGAAAACTTGCTGCTGTGCGCATCATACCTTCCTCTTGGGGTTCCCAACGAACGTGTGAGTTACACGCCATCAAGCTCTTTTTCTGGCGTCGTCGCCGGGGATATCAAGACACGCTGCAAGGGGAGTCTCCACTTCTCAATCTCTTTACTTTGTTTTTGTCTTGCTTTATTTTATTTACTACTTTGTTTGCTGCATTATATCGAAACACAAAAAAATTAGTTGCTAGTTTTACTTTATTTACTATCTTGTTTGCTATATCGAAAACACAAAAAAATAGTTTACTTGCATTTACTTTATCTAGTTTGCTTTATTTACTACTGCTAAAATGGCTACCCCTGAAAATACTAAGTTGTGTGACTTCACTAGCACAAATAATAATGATTTCTTATGCACACCTATTGCTCCACCTGCTACTACGACGAGAATTCTTTGAAATTAAACCTGCTTTACTAAATCTTGTTAATTATGCGAGAGCAATTTTCTGGTGTTAGTTCTGATGATGCTGCTGCCCATCTCAATAATTTTGTTGAATTGTGTGAAATGCAAAAGTATAAAGATGTACATGGTGACATTATAAAATTAAAATTGTTTCCTTTCTCATTAAGAGGAAGAGCTAAAGATTGGTTGCTATCTCTGCCTAAGAATAGTATTGATTCATGGACTAAATGCAAGGATGCTTTTATTGGTAGATATTATCCCCCTGCTAAAATTATATCTTTGAGGAGTAGCATAATGAATTTTAATCAATTGGATAATGAACATGTTGCTCAAGCTTGGGAAAGAATGAAATCTTTGGTTAAAAATTGCCCAACCCATGGACTGACTACTTGGATGATCATCCAAACCTTCTATGCAGGACTAAATTTTTCTTCGCAGAATTTATTGGATTCAGCTGCTGGAGGTACCTTTATGTCCATCACTCTTGGTGAAGCAACAAAGATCCTTGATAATATGATGGTTAATTACTCTGAATGGCACACGTAAAGAGCTCCACAAGGTAAGAAGGTAAATTCCGTTGAAGAATCCTCTTCCTTGAATGATAAGGTTGATGCTATTATGTCTATGCTTGCGAATGATAGGACTAATGTTGATCCTAATAATGTTCCATTAGCTTCATTAGTTGCCCAAGAAGAACATGTTGATGTAAACTTCATTAAAAGTAATAATTTCAATAACAATGCTTATCGGAACAATTCTAGTAATAACTATAGGCCATATCCTTATAATAATGGTAACGGTTATGCTAATTCTTATGGGAATTCTTACAACAATAATAGGAATACACCCCTGGACTTGAAGCTATGCTTAAAGAATTTATTAGTACACAAACTGCCTTTAACAAATCTGTTGAGGAAAAGCTCAATAAAATTGATATTCTCGCTTCTAAGGTTGATAGTCTTGCCTCTGATGTTGATCTTTTGAAATCGAAAGTTATGCCTAATAGGGATATTGAAAATAAAATTGTTACTACAGCAAATTCTATCGAAGTTAGAATTAATGAGAATATAAGATTAATGGCTGAACTGCGTGCTAGGTGGGATAGAGAAGAAAATGAAAAACTAGCTAAAGAGAAAAATGTAGCTAAAGTTTGGACTATTACCACCACTAGAAATGCTAATGATTCACATGTTGCTGCACCTCCTACTATCAATGGTAAAATAATTGGTGTTGGCAATGCTTCTACTCCTAGTGCAAAGCGCGCAAAATTACATGAAACTGCTAAAACTGCTGAAACTGCTTGTGATAAACTCGCTGAAATTTTTTCCAACCTTGGGGATGATAATCCCGTTGCTTTAGATTGTAATGATTTAGATTTTGATGATTGCCACATCTCTGAAGTTATAAAGTTCTTACAAAAACTTGCTAAGAGTCCTAATGCTAGCACTGTAAACTTGGCTTTCACAAAACATATCACAAATGCTCTCATAAAAGCTAGAGAAGAGAAACTAAAACTTGAAACTTCTATTCCTAGAAAGCTAGAGGATGGTTGGGAGCCCATCATTAAAATGAGAGTCAAAGATTTTGATTGTAATGCTTTATGTGATCTTGGTGCAAGTATTTCGTTATGCCTAAGAAAGTCTATGATATGCTTGACTTGCCACCAATGAAAAACTCGTTATCCGGATGTTAATCTCGCCGATAATGCTAAAAAGAAACCTTTGGGGAGAGTTGATAATGTTCATATTATGGTTAACAATAACCTTGTCCCCGTTGATTTTGTTGTCTTGGATATTGAATGCAATGCATCTTGCCCCATTATATTGGGAAGACCTTTTCTTCGAACCGTTGGTGCTACTATTGATATGAAGGAAGGTAATATTAAATATCAATTTCCTCTCAAGAAAGGTATGGAACACTTCCCTAGAAAGAGAATGAAGTTACCTTATGATTCTATTATTAGAACAAATTATGATGTTGATGCTTCATCTCTCGATGTTACTTGAGTTACACTTTCTGCGCCTAGCTGAAAGGCGTTAAAGAAAAGCGCTTATGGAAGACAACCCATGTTTTTACTACAGTATTTTTGTTTTATATTTGAGTCTTGGAAGTTGTTTACTACTGTAGAAACCTCTCCTTATCTTAGTTTTGAGTTTTGTTGTGCCAAGTAAAGTCTTTGATAGTAAAGTAAGTACTAGATTTGGATTACTGCGCAGTTCCAGATTTCTTTGCTGTCACAAATCTGGGTCTACCTCCCTGTAGGTAGCTCAGAAAATTAAGCCAATTTACGTGAGTGATCCTCAGATATGTACGCAACTTTCATTCAATTTGGGCATTTTCATTTGAGCAAGTCTGGTGGCCTAATAAAATCCATCTTTACGGACTGTTCTGTTTTGACAGATTCTGCCTTTTATTTCGCATTGCCTCTTTTGCTATGTTGGATGAATTTCTTTGATCCATTAATGTCCAGTAGCTTTATGCAATGTCCAGAAGTGTTAAGAATGATTGTGTCACCTTTGAACATGTTAATTTTTATTGTGCACTAACCCTCTAATGAGTTGTTTCGAGTTTGGTGTGGAGGAAGTTTTCAAGGATCAAGAGAGGAGTATGATGCAATATGATCAAGGAGAGTGAAAGCTCTAAGCTTGGGGATGCCCCGGTGGTTCACCCCTGCATATTCTAAGAAGACTCAAGCGTCTAAGCTTGGGGATGCCCAAGGCATCCCCTTCTTCATCGACAACATTATCAGGTTCCTCCCCCGAAACTATATTTTTATTCCGTCACATCTTATGCACTTTGCTTGGAGCATCGGTTTGTTTTTGTTTTTTGTTTTGTTTGAATAAAATGGATCCTAGCATTCACTTTGTGGGAGAGAGACACGCTCCGCTGTAGCATATGGACAAGTATGTCCTTAGGCTCTACTCATAGTATTCATGGCGAAGTTTCTTCTTCGTTAAATTGTTATATGGTTGGAATTGGAAAATACTACATGTAGTAATTCTAAAAATGTCTTGGATAATTTGATACTTGGCAATTGTTGTGCTCATGTTTAAGCTCTTGCATCATATACTTTGCACCCATTAATGAAGAAACACTTAGAGCTTGCTAATTTGGTTTGCATATTTGGTTTCTCTAGAGTCTAGATAATATCTAGTATTGAGTTTTGAATAACAAGGAAGACGGTGTAGAATCTTATAATGTTTACAATATGTATTTTATGTGAGTTTTGCTGTACCGTTCATCCTTGTGTTTGTTTCAAATAACCTTGCTAGCCTAAACCCTGTATCGAGAGGGAATACTTCTCATGCATCCAAAATACTTGAGCCAACCACTATGCCATTTGTGTCCACCATACCTACCTACTACATGGTATTTATCCGCCATTCCAAAGTAAATTGCTTGAGTGCTACCTTTAAAATTCCATCATTCACCTTTGCAATATATAGCTCATGGGACAAATAGCTTAAAAACTATTGTGGTATTGAATATGTACTTATGCACTTTATCTCTTATTAAGTTGCTTGTTGTGCGATAACCATGTTTCTGGGGACGCCATCAATTACCCTTTGTTGAATATCATGTGAGTTGCTATGCATGTTCGTCTTGTCCGAAGTAAGAGAGATCTACCACCTTTATGGTTGGAGCATGCATATTGTTAGAGAAGAACATTGGGCCGCTAACTAAAGCCATGATTCATGGTGGAAGTTTCAGTCTTGGACATATATCCTCAATCTCATATGAGAATAATAATTGTTGCCACATGCTTATGCATTAAAGAGGAGTCCATTATCTCGTTGTCCATGTTGTCCCGGTATGGATGTCTAAGTTGAGAATAATCAAAAGCGAGAAATCCAAAATGCGAGCTTTCTCCTTAGACATTTGTACAGGCGGCATGGAGGTACCCCATTGTGACACTTGGTTAAAACATGTGCATTGCAAAGATCCGGTAGTCCAAGCTAATTAGGACAAGGTGCGGGCACTATTAGTATACTATGCATGAGACTTGCAACGTGTAAGATATAATTTACATAACTCATATGCTTTATTACTACCGTTGACAAAATTGTTTCATGTTTTCAAAATAAAAGCTCTAGCACAAATATAGCAATCGATGCTTTCCTCTTTGAAGGACCATTCTTTTTTACTTTTATGTTGAGTCAGTTCACCTATCTCTCTCCACCTCAAGAAGCAAACACTTGTGTGAACTGTGCATTGATTCCTACATACTTGCATATTGTACTTGTTATATTACTCTATGTTAACAATTATCCATGAGATATACATGTTACAAGTTGAAAGCAACCGCTGAAACTTAATCTTCCTTTGTGTTGCTTCAATACCTTTACTTTGATTTATTGCTTTATGAGTTAACTCTTATGCAAGACTTATTGATGCTTGTCTTGAAGTACTATTCATGAAAAGTCTTTGCTTTATGATTCACTTGTTTACTCATGTCATTACCATTGTTTTGATCGCTGCATTCATTACATATGTTTACAAATAGTATGATCAAGGTTATGATGGCATGTCACTTCGAAATTATTTTTGTTATCGTTTTACCTGCTCGGGACGAGCAGTAACTAAGCTTGGGGATGCCGATACGCCTCCGACGTATCGATAATTTCTTATGTTCCATGCCATATTATTGATGATACCTACATGTTTTATGCACACTTTATGTCATATTCGTGCATTTTCCGGAACTAACCTATTAACAAGATGCCGAAGAGCCGCTTGTCTGTTTTCTGCTGTTTTTGGTTTCGAAATCCTAGTAACGAAATATTCTCCGAATTGGACGAAATCAAGACCCAGGGGCCTATTTTGCCACGAACCTTCCAGAAGACCGAAAGGGATACGAAGTGGGGCGACGAGGCGCCGCCACCATAGGGCCGCGCGGCCGAGGGGGGGCCCGCGCCGCCCTATGGTGTGGGCCCCTCGTCAGCCCTCCGACTCCGCCCTTCCGCCTACTTAAAGCCTCCGTCGCGAAACCCCTGAGGCGAAAAACCACGATACGGAAAACCTTACCGAGACGCCGCCGCCGCCAATCCCATCTCGGGGGATTCCGGAGATCTCCTCCGGCACCTCGCCGGAGAGGGGATTCATCTCCCGGAGGACTCTACACCGCCATGGTCGCCTCCGGAGTGATGAGTGAGTAGTTCACCCCTGGACTATGGGTCCATAGCAGTAGCTAGATGGTTGTCTTCTCCTCATTGTGCTTCATTGTTGGATCTTGTGAGCTGCCTAACATGATCAAGATCATCTATTTGTAATAATCTATGTTGTGTTTGTCGGGATCCGATGGATAGAGAATACCATGTTATGTTAATTATCAAGTTATTACATATGTGTTGTTTATGATCTTGCATGCTCTCCGTTATTAGTAGAGGCTCTGGCCAAGTTTTTGCTCTTAACTCCAAGAGGGAGTATTTATGCTCGATAGTGGGTTCATGCCCGCATTGACACCGGGACAAGTGACGTAAAGTTCTAAGGTTGTGTTGTGCTGTTGCCACTAGGGATAAAACATTGGCGCTATGTCCGAGGATGTAGTTGTTGATTACATTACGCACCATACTTAATGCAATTGTCCGTTGCTTTGCAACTTAATACCGGAGGGGGTTCGGACGATAACCTCGAAGGTGGACTTTTTAGGCATAGATGCAGCTTGGATGGCGGTCTATGTACTTTGTCGTAATGCCCAATTAAATCTCACTATACTTATCATGACATGTATGTGCATTGTTATGCCCTCTCTATTTGTCAATTGCCCGACCGTAATTTGTTCACCCAACATGCTTTTATCTTATGGGAGAGACACCTCTAGTGAACTGTGGACCCCGGTCCATTCTTTTATACTGAAATACAAATCTGCTGCAATACTTGTTTTTATTGTTTTCTCTGCAAACAATCATCTTCCACACAATACGGTTAATCCTTTGTTACAACAAGCCGGTGAGATTGACAACCTCACTGTTTCGTTGGGGCAAAGTACTTTGGTTGTGTTGTGCAGGTTCCACGTTGGCGCCGGAATCTCTCGGTGTTGCGCCGCACTACATCCCGCCGCCATCAACCTTCAACGTGCTTCTTGGCTCCTCCTGGTTCGATAAACCTTGGTTTCTTTCTGAGGGAAAACTTGCTGCTGTGCGCATCATACCTTCCTCTTGGGGTTCCCAACGAACGTGTGAGTTACACGCCATCAGTCACCTTGGGTTTCTTGGCAGAGGCCTCGCGGCTAGCTCCGGCTTCAGAGCCGGAAACTTTGGCGTGGGAACGCTTCGAAGGACGAGGGGCAGCTTTTCGGGGCACGCGCTCCTCTTCCTCCTCAGGGTCCTCCGGATCCTCCTCTGTTGCGTCACCGCTGACAGGTACTCGGAGTATATTGCGCAAATCCTCCTCCGCTAAAGTATCGAGCTGCGAGGAGGGTTAGAAGAACAAGTTAAAGTACTTTAAAGATTTGAGAAGTTGAAGAGCAACGAAGGTGCAAGTGCTTACCGGAGGACACTGGTCGTTAGTGTTGATGTCCTTGATCAGTTCCGGGACCGGTTGGCCCCGGCCTATCTTCACCAGCGTCTTAAACCTCCTTTTGAGGGAGTCAGCCGGAAGATCGTGGCGTGTTACCCGGAGGGGATCGTCCGCCCCACTATATGCGCACATCTTGCGCGCGTTATAGCGTAGAGGCTGGATCCTCCGGGAAAACCAGCTCAAGGTTAGCTGGGCTCCGGTTAGTCCTTCATGGACCAACCAAGAAATCCTCCGGGCCGCCTTCTCCAGTATCGGAGTTTGAGCGAGCGTAGGGATGAAACTCCAGCTAGCCAATTCTTCTGGAGGCTTGTTGCTGAAGGTGGGAAGTCCATCGTGGACATTCGGAACTGGTGCATTCTTCACGTAGAACCATCCGGCGTTCCAAGCACCGGACGGACTCGTGGGAATCGTGAGGCGGATACATACGGCCAGGGCGGAGCATGAAAGTCATGCTCCCGCAGTTCAGCATGGCCTTGTCCTTCGTCTCCTTCTTTACTCGGAAAAAGAACTGCCACAGTTTGATATCTGGTCGGATCCCAAGATGCCCCTCGCAAAGAGTTACGAAGTTGGAGAGGAGGAGGTATGAGTTAGGGCAGATGTTGTGGGGTTGGAGCCCGTACGTGTCGAGGATGGAGAGGAAAAACTCCGAACAGGGAGCGATAGACCGCGCTCAACCCATGCCTTGGTCATGACTCGTTCGTCCGCATCAGGCTTGGGGACGTCGGAGTCACGCATGAAGCTCCAGTGCTGGGAGATCATGCCCTCGTTCTGGAGCTCTCTAAGCTCCGCGTCAGTGGTCTCGCAGGGCCACCATTGACCCCTCACACCTTCTCGGATCCGAGCCTTGGAAGCTTTCTTATTTTCCATTTCCTGAACCTTGGCTGCCATTCTAGCTTGGCCTTGAAGTTCTTCTTCAAGTTCTTGAACAGTTGGGATCCGGCCTAGTAAGGTACTGGAAGAGGCGGACAATGGTTGAGCAAGCCTAATGTCGGAAACATATGGTGGTAGATATGCAATGGGATCCGGACAGATTGGTTCTACAGTGCTGGGTTCCGGGATACTCAGAGAACTACCAGTACAATGTGGTGAACCATGCGGCATGCTTCTGGCTGCACCCATGCAAACTAAGTTGGTTAACCGGAAACTACACTGGTCTACTTCTTATTCTATAAGGCCGGTGCACGTACCGTTAATGGCGTGGCGGTCCGGCGAGGCTCCGGTGGGATGAAGGTCGCCGAACTTGGAGCAAACCTTGCACTTTAACCACCAATCGGCGGCAGGGAGAAATTCCCGATCAACCGTGGAGATCTTGGTGCGGAAGGGGGCTTGGAACGATGGCGTAAGAAGCTTCCCGTGGAGAGAGCTCGCCGGAGTCGAGATCTGATGGGCGGCGCGGCGCGAGGAGGAAGACGAAGTGGTGAGGAGGTGAAAAGAATGCGAAGGTACCATGCTTGGGGGTATTTATAGACCTCGTGCGGAGATTTGTGAATCGGATCCGACGGTGGAAACGGAACGGTCACACCGTCAGATGATCGACACGTGTCTTAGGTCAAAAGCGGTAACACGACGTGGAGGTGATTTGAATGTGCGCTCCCGAAATTTCCGGCTAAAGATTCGCATCTCCGAAAATTTAGCGCGGGAAAATAGGAAGTTGTGCGTGGGAAAAGTGGAATCTCCGTTGCATTGCCAATTCAGAAGAAAATAAGATTTCCGAGCAAGTGAGGCCGGAAGCAAGTTAAGTTTTGAAGCTCTTCAAGATTCTCATCGGATCCGGGCTCAATGGAGTCGGAAGAATGATGAATCTCGGAGAACTTCGGGGGTTACTGTTGTGGGTATACTTTATGGGTATATCAACGGCATGGCCTAGAACCGGCAAGCCCGGGTGGCCCACAGACGGTGATGTGGCATGTGGCCCATCGGGCGGCCCAGTTGCTGAAGATCCTGAAGGATGAAGTCCAGCCCAGGAACAGGAAGCCGGATCCCAACCGACCTACGAAGGATGCCGGATCCGTGAAGGCCCATGAAGTATCCGGATCCAGCACGTTCTTAGAGGAAGACGGATCCTTGACGTACACGGCAAGACATTGTACCGTAGTTAGGCAACTTGTATTCCGACTAGGACTCTCCATGTAAACCCTAGATCCGTGCACCTTTATAAGCCGGATCCCGGGAGCCCTAGAGGCACAACCAAAACTCATTGTAACAACGCGAAAGCGTCTAGATAATTCCAGACAAGCAGCGGTAGGCCCTGTCATCGTGCAGGTGTTCCGAAGCTGGGTAAATCGCGTACCACCGTCCCGTGTGCACTCCGCCCTATGACCCCTACTTCTTCTCCCCCTCGTGAGGATCCCTCCTCCGAGGCACCGTCGATTAGGCAACGGCACAAATTGTCCGCGGGCATCCGTTTCGGACGCGAAAATGGTTGTGCATCCGTTTGCGTATGGGGCTGGCTCCAGCGGGGCAACGCATTTTCGGTGCATGTCAGAATTCAAAAAAGAGGAACTAGCGTCAACTTTGCACGAAATTACAGCCGCAAATTGAGGGATGAAATAAGTTCATCACACTTTGCAGATGGTACGGCGTAAAGTGGAGTCCAAAAGAGGCACAACAAAGCCTGAACAACAATGTAAAAAGTTCAAAAGGAGGCCAGGGTGCTGGGCGCATGGCGCCGGCGATCAGGCGTCTCGCGCGGATTTCGGCGTGCCTCTTCATGAACCAGGCCCTGGTATCATCGTCGACGCTGCTCAAGTCGGCTAGCATGATCCTTGTGTCCTCTGCACGGATCTTGGCCTCGGCGTCCATCCTCCTAGCCTCGGCGTCACGCAATTTGGCCTCGGCGTCTGCCTTTTGGACCTCAATGACCTCTTTCGTGAGGTTGAGGAAGATGGCAGCTGAGGCCTCTTTTTTCAGACGCCTCTTCTCGTCCCTAGCAGCCAAGGCTGCCTGATTGTCGGCCATCATCTTCTCGAGGCTCTGCCTGAACGCAATGGCATGTGCCTCCCGGACTAGATCGGCCTTCGTAGCCTTATGGCCGCGGGGACGAGGTGGAAGGGCTTGACGGCCATGACCGTCGTCTTCGCCGTCGAGGTTTACCGCTGTCCCATTCTTCACAGCTTCATCGTAGGCCGCAAAGCTTGTCCTCCACTTCTCCGCGTCGTTGAGCAATTCCCAGCAATGGACCATATGGTACACCTTCTTATGCACTGCCCTAAACCTCTCCAAGGCCCGGGATACCTGCAATCACGCCAAAGCCACCAATGATGCACATAGAATGATGATGGTTGTATCTTGTTTACCACTGAAATGACACCAGCGCCGCTTATGGGGTGATTGATAGTATGTTCGACGGCCGATCAGAACTTGCTTGTCTCTTGTTTGATGTAGTCCCATCTTTTTCTGAGGGACTCTTCCGTGCGAGGGCTAGGGATGTGGTAGGGCGGGTGCATCTTGGTCTCGTTGTATTGCTGCACGACCTTGGCCCAATACACCTTGCCCTTTTGTTGGGCGCCATTTATACATTCATGGCTTGTTGCTAGCCACGCCTCGCACAAACACTTGTCCTCGTCGTCGATGAATCATCTTGTCCTGTGGCTCTCCCCCTTCTTCTTGGTAGCGGTGTCCGTGGTGATGACATGCTGTGTTGGCGCGTCGTAAAAGTCGTCGACGCACACGGGTGTTGGCTGCGTTTCGGTGGCCTGGGTGGAGAACAGTCGTGCGTTAGCGATGTCCTCCGCATCTTGCGTCGCTGCCCACTCATCCTGCCGGCCTTTCCCGGCACGGTCGTCGCCAACGAAGCCGTGGCCATAGATTATGGCCTGGATGTCTGTCTCACAGTGGTCCTTCCAATAGGCGTACGAATGACCGCAGTCAGACGCATGATACACGGCAATCGCACACATTGAGAGAGCTCACGTACCGGATCGTCCATCGTCGGGGCAGGCGCTGTCATTTCGTCGAACAGGTTGCGAGGCTCCGGCCTCCTCTCCTCCGGCAGCTGGCGCATCTTGTGTGTTGCGCCCGGGCATGAGTCACCGCTTCTAGGCGTCCGATTGAGGTCGGGAACCGGCGGCCCGTTCAACTGCAGCGGCACGCCGTTGAACTGCACCGGCGCCACGCCGGAGGCGAACCGCGACGTCGGGTGGCCCTGCAAGGGAGCGGGAGTTCCAGGACGCAGCTGGGAAATTGTCGAGCTCACCGACGAGGCCGAAGGAGCGATGCCGGCGATCCCCTCTCGCTTGAAGAGCATGTACCCCTCCGCTAAGCTCGGATGGAGGGCTACTTGCGCGACGCCGGCTTTCACCTGCATCTGCCACGCCTGCTGGGTGGCGGCCGCAACCTTGTGATTCCTGCACCGGCCGCGACACTTCGCGGCCTTGACGCTTTTCTCCACCTTGGAGAACACCTTCTTTGCCGCCTTCGGCTTTGCGTCCCGGCCGCCGGTGGCGGCCCGCTTTGCTTCCGTCAGAGCTGCACCCTCCATGCTGGCTATGGTCGTGGCTACGAGGGAGTGTGGGGCGGCGGCGGCTGCAACGGTTTGCTCGGCATCCATGCTGGTGGCTGCGACGGCGAGGACGTCCATCGCTTCTGGACTGCTCGCGCCTGTCTAATTTGATTTTTCGCGCGGGCAATGGCCACTGGCGGGAATAATACCAGCCTGCCTGCCACTGACGAGTGGGTCCTACGTCTTTTTCGGCGGACAGTCGGCGCGGCCCCGCAGCGTCCGCGGAGACGCAAACCTGGCGCATATTTGGGCCAAGTTTGCGTCTCCGCGGACGGCCCCTTCACTTTGCGTCGCCCCGCTGGAGGAGGGCCCAGACGCATTTCCGGTCACGGCGGACACAAACGGTCGATGGGCGTCCGTTTACGTCGCGCCGCTGGAGATGCCCTAAAGTCAAACCTCCTATACAATGTGACGACACAACGGCTGTTGTCCGGCACCACAACTCTCCATCAGGGCATCTCCAGGCATCTCCAACGCGGCGACCCCGTTGGCCCGTCCAGATGGGGTTATTTGGGTGGCCGCGTGGACATGCAGACAGCGGATCTGGTCGTCGGTCCGTTTGGGTCGCGCACTGCACCCAACGCACGGACGCACCCCAAAAGTCTAAGATAGCAAAAAAAATGTAGCAAAAACAAATTAAATTTAAACTACAGTTCATTTAAACTTAGCCCTATTTTGGGTAATTTCTACACAAATAAATCCCTATACGGGCTTTAAACTAAAAAAAAAGGGGACCCTAGTCTAGGGTTTGGGACGCGGTGGCCGCCGGAGCGCCACCCTACTCCCGGTAGTACTTGTCGTCGTTGCCGTCGATGAGGACAGCGCCCTGACGGCGACGCGCTGTTCCGGCTGGACACGCCGGAGGGCGCCGGGGACTCCGGCCAGGGCGAACACTACGCTCTTTCCCAGGCGGAGTGCGGGTCCGGAGGGATCGCCGTCCTGCGCAGGCGTGCCAGCCGCGCTGCCTCCTTCTGCCGCAGTGGCTTGCGGCTCAGCCTCGTGCCGGAACACGGATAGGCGCTCCTCCTCCTCTCGGAGAGCGGCCTGGCGCGTGGCCTCCTCCTGCCGGCGCGCCATGGCGAGGAACGCCCACGCGTTGGCGTCCTCATTGGCCTTCCTGGCCCCCTCCTCTAGCGACGCGCACCCCCGTCGGATCTCTGCGACGCGGGCGCGGCCGGAGCCCGGGATCGGCGGCAGCGGAACCCGATCTGGGATCAGGTGCCACCCGTGGGGGAGGTGCACGTCGCCACACAGCATTGGGACACCGGCCTCCCATAACATCTGCGCCACCGCTACGGTGACGTAGATCCGATCGCGGATGGGAGCCGACGACCCCATGTCGAAAGCCGTCGGCTGCTGCCGGCCTCGTGGTCGTTGGCAGACGGCTCGATCTCACGCTTTGGGGCAATGGCGGTGATACGTCTCCAACGTACCTATAATTTCTGATGTTCCATGCTTGTTTTATGACAATACTTACATGTTTTGCTTGCACTTTATAATGTTTTTATGCATTTTCCGGAACTAACCTATTAACGAGATGCCGAAGTGCCGGTCCTCGTTTTCTGCTGTTTTTGGTTCCGGAAAGGTTGTTCGGGAAATATTCTCGGAATTCGACGAAATCAACGCCCAAGATCCTATTTTTCCCGGAAGCATCCGGAACACCGAAGGAGAGTCGGAGGAGAGCCGGGGGCCACCACACAGGTGGGCCGCGCGGGCCACACCCTGGCCGCGCCGGCCTGGTGTGGGGCCACCCTATCGTCCCTCCTGCGCCGCCTCTTCGCCTATTTAAGCCCTTTCGACCTAAAAACGCAGTACCAATTGACGAAACTCCAAAAAGACTCCAGGGGCGCCGCCACCATCGCGAAACTCCAATTCGGGGGACAGAAGTCTCTGTTCCGGCACCCTACCGGGACGGGGAAGTGCCCCCGGAGCCATCTCCATCGACGCCATCGCCTCCATCATGCTCCGTGAGTAGTTCCCCCATGGACTACGGGTTCTAGCTGTAGCTAGTTGGTATCATCTCTCCCATGTACTTCAATACAATGATCTCATGAGCTGCCTTACATGATTGAGATTCATCTCGATGTAATCGGTGTTGTGTTTGTCGGGATCCGATGGATTGTTACGTTATGATTGTCTATCTACAAAGTTTATGAAGTTATTGTTGCTGCAATCTTGTTGTGTTTAATGCTTGTCACTAGGGCCCGAGTGGCATGATCTTAGATTTAAGCTCTATACTTATTGCTTAGATTGTATCTACAAGTTGTATGCACATGTCGCTGTCCGGAACCAAAGGCCCCGAAGTGACGTAAATCGGGACAACCGGAGGGGATGGCGGTGATGTGAGGATCACATGTTTTCATGGAGTGTTAATGCTTTGCTCCGGTACTCTATTAAAAGGAGTACCTTAATATCCAGTAGATTCCCTTGAGGCCCGGCTGCCACCGGCTGGTAGGACAAAAGATGTTGTGCAAGTTTCTCATTGCAAGCACGTACGACTATAATTGGAAAACATGCCTACATGATTAATGATCTTGATATTCTGTCTTAATGCTATTTCAATCCTATCAATTGCCCGACTGTAATTTGTTCACCCAACACTTGTTATTGGTGAGTTGCCACTAGTGTAGATAGCTGGGAACCCCGGTCCATCTCTCATCATTATATACTCGTTCTACATGTCATTGGAAGTAGTATCAACTATTTTCCGGTGCCATTGCTCCCGTGTTACTATTATCGCTACCGTGTTACTCGTTACTACTCGCTCTCATATCATCGCTACTTTCACATCACCCCCGTTGCTAGTGCTTTTCCAGTGCAGCTGAATTGACGACTCAGTTGTTAAGGCTTATAAGTATTCTTTACCTCCCCTTGTGTCGAATCAATAAATTTGGGTTTTACTTCCCTCGAAGACTGCCGCGATCCCCTATACTTGTGGGTTATCAGGCGGCGCGGAAGCTCGAGCACGAGCTCTTGCCGCCGGAGTGTAGTGGGGGAGTGGGGACTGGATAGGGACAGTCCCCCTCCCCAGTCCACATTTAATAGGACCGGGGCACCGACAGGTGGGCCAGACACGCGGACCAGGCGGACACGCGAGGATGCTGCATGCCATCCGCGGCCACACAAAACTGGCCCAGATTTGGGCCGGGTTTGGGTCGTCCCGAACACCGCGGCCATCCGCATTTGCGATGCGTGGCCGCTTTGGGCCGCGGTTTTGTCCGTTTCAATCCATCCAGATGCGCGGGCGCGGGATGGGTCGCCGCGTTGGAGATGCCCTCAACACTTCCAGCCCCTCCCCCCGGCGTCCTCTTGCTTCCGGGGTGTTCCACGTTTTGCGTGGGCATGGATTCGGACTACAAGAAGATAGTCACCGCTTTGCTGGAGGAAGAGGGCGACGGGAGGGGTGACCCCCTAACCCCCCGCCTCCTCACTCATCCCCTTTCTCCTCGTCGTCCCCTGAGGCAGCCGCCTGTGAAGCCCTGCAGGGCCAGTGATGTGGGCGGTGAGGATCTGCTCGCGGGAGCCCCTGTGCGGCGGTATTGACGCAGGATGCCGTGGGGTTGGCTGGCTTCTGCCTATGGCTGCTCAGCGGCCCTCCTCCCTCCCACCTCTGCTCGTCCTCGTCGACGCTTGGGTGGTCAGGCGGGGGTGCAGCCCGTCGCAACCCTAGCAGGGTCCTAGAAGCTAGGGTGGCGACCTTGGATGGCGGAGACGGCGTCGAACTAGCGCCGAGTGTCGATGTTGGAAACGTGTCCTTCGGTCGCATCGGCGGTGAGCGGGGCAATGGGCGTGTGGTGCGGAGGTCTCCCCGTTGGGCCTCGGGCTCCAGACTCGGGGGCTACTCCCATCGCGAGCGCTTGTCGCGCACCCGATAGAAATGATGGCCTAGAAGGAATTACGAGAACCAGGATCATGCCCAGGGACTTGATCCTGAGTAGAGTAGCTGTTTTGCTATCTGGCAGTTAACCAGAATCAATTGAAGCTGGGCACGTTGATACGTCCAAAACGTATCTACTTTCCCGAACACTTTTGCTGTTGTTTCGCCTCTAATTTGTGTACTTTGGATGCAACTAACACGGACTAACGCTGTTTTCAGCAGAACTGTTCTGGTGTCTCGTTTTTGTGCGTAAATCCAACTTTCGGGAAAACCTCGGGATTTTGACAGAAGGCCCTATTTTCCCAGAATACTGACGGAGCCAGAAGGACAAATCAAGTGGAGGCCCGGGGGCCCCACACCATAAGGCGGCGCGGCCTAGGGGGGGCCCGCGCGGCCCTATGGTGTGGCCCCCTCGGCCGGCCTCCGACGCCCTCCTTCGTACTACTTATTGGCCTCGACCTAAAAACGCACGGGGAGAAGTCGAAGTCACCAGAAACCCTCCAGAACGCCGCCACATCGCGAAACTCCGTCTCGGGAGCCAGAAGTCTCCGTTCTGGCACTCCGTCAGGACGGGGAATTGGAGGAGATCATCGCCATCATCACCGCCAACGCCTCTCCATCGACCAGCCATGTTTCCCCATCCATGTGTGAGTAATTCCCCCGCTGTAGGCCGAAGGGGATGGTAGGGATTGGATGAGATTGGTCATGTAATAGCATAAGATTGTTAGGGCATAGTGCCTAGTATCCGTAGATGTTACTTTTATGATATTGTTGCAACTTGTTATGCTTAATGCTTGTCACTAGGGCCCGAGTGCCATGATCTCAGATCTGAACATGTTATTGATTCATGAAGATATTCGTTGTTTATGATCTTACCTGCAAGTTGTATACACATGTCGCTGTCCGGAACCAATGGCCCCGAAGTGACAAGAATCGGGACAACCGGAGGGGATGGTAGTGACGTGAGGATCACATGTGTTCATGGAGTGTTAATGCTTTGCTCCGGTACTCTATTAAAAGGAGTACCTTAATATCCAGTAGTTTCCCTTGAGGCCCGGCTGCCACCGGCTGGTAGGACAAAAGATGTTGTGCAAGTTTCTCATTGCGAGCACGTACGACTTGCGTATTGATTGATTAGTACTTGGATACCGTTTTATTATTATCTGCAAATGCCCTGCTATGATTGTTACATGAGTTTCTCTCATCCATGCAACGCCCGTCATCCGTCCCCGTGCCTACAGTATTTTAATCCTCGCTGTTTACTAAAATCACTACCGCTGTCTTTGTTACTCTGCCGCTCGTTATTTCACTACTCGCTATCGCTATAAAACCGTTACTACCGATAAACTCTTGCGAGCAAGTCTCGTTTCCGTGTGCAGCTGAATTGACAACTCCGCTGTTAAGGCTTTCAAGTATTCTTTGTCTCCCCTTGTGTCGAATCAATAAATTGGGTTTTACTTCCCGCGAAGACCGTTGCGATCCCCTATACTTGTGGGTCATCAAGACTATTTTCCGGCGCCGTTGCCGGGGAGCATAGCTTTATTTGGAAGTTCACTTGGATTGATATTGTTCGCTGCAAATTCTCCATCATGGGTAAACCTCGCGATACTAAGGTCGCCATATTACCATCCACTACAAGAAAAGGTACAACTCCGAGTACCTCTCGCTCTCTTGATTCACCATCCGTGATAAGTAAACTTGTTTCACCACCACAAGCTTCAAATGCTGGTACTTCGCTGAATCTGAAAACTCTTATAATATTGATGATGCTTCTGCTGTGCTTGATGATAGTGGTTCATTGGGAACTTTTCTAGATGCTACAATTGCTAGGTCTAGACAAATTGAAAATACTCGAAACTCCCGATGTTACTACACCTGTTAATTCACCCGAACTTGAATACTCTAGTTATGATCTTGATGAAGATTATGTGGAACTTGATGATGATTTTATTGAAAAATGCAATGCTACTACCGATGCAAGAAAAATTAAGAAGTTGCTTGCAGAACATGCTCGTTAGATATAAACTCGTCTCCGATCCTAAATTTGCCACATCTCCTATAAACATTAAGGATAAAGATTATGATTTTTCTCTTGATCTATCTCATATAGCTATTGTTGAGAAAACACCCTTTTGTGGTACTGAAAAAGAAAGTGCTGTTGAACACATGATTGAGCTATCTACTCTGAGTAGCTTGTTTTCTGATGATGTTAAGAAGCGTACTTACTTTGTTGCTAAAATCTTTTCATTCTCATTAAAGGATGATGCTAAAACTTGGTATAATAGTTTGCCACCTAATTCTATTAAAAGTCCAAAAGAATTGCTTGATGTTTTCTTCCGTAAATACTTTCCTGCTAGTGCTCAACATATTGCTTTGCGAGAGAATTTATAATTTTGACCAGGAAGATGGAGAGAAATTGCCTGAGGCTTGGGCGAGATTTTGCTCTCTTATTAGAGCTCGGCCTGACCATGATTTGGAAAAGCAAGATTTACTTGATATATTTTATAGTGGACTAACCATTGAGTCTAGGGCATACCTGGATAGTTGTGCTGGTTGTGTTTTCAGGAAAAGAACTCCAGACGACGCTGAAGAATTATTGGCTAAAATAGGCCGGAATCATGATGATTGGACTACGCTTGAACCAACTCCAACGCCAATATTGAAGAAGAGGGGTTTAATTAAATTGAATGATGAAGATATGAGGGAAGCCAAGAAGTCTCTCAAGGAGAAAGGTATTAAATCCGAAGATGTGAAGAATATTCCTCCCATAGAAGATATATGTGAGATAATTCCCCCTTCATCCATGATTGAGGTAAATTCCCTTCAGCGCTTTACTAGGGAAGATATTCCGTATTCAAAACCTCCTGCGCAATGCTTAGATGAGTTTGATAATTATATTGTTAAGCAAGAAAATTTTAATATGAGAGTAGAGAATCATCTAATGGAAAATTCTCGAGCTATTAGTGAATTGCATGATATTGTGGAGAGAACCTCCAATGATGTTAAGATGCTTGTTAAACATTTTCATATGGTTCAAACTCAAATTTATCAACTCACTAAAGTGCAAAATGACTTGTTGGGAAATAATTCTAAAGAAAAACATGCTTATGAAGTAACAACTAGAGGCGGTGTCTCTACCCAGGATCCTCTATATCCTGAAGGACATCCCAAAAGAATTGAACAAGATTCTCAACGCATTGAACCTAGAGCTCCTTCTAAGAAAAAGAAGAAGAAACATAAAAATGATGTAGAATCCTCTGAACCTGTTAATGATCCTAATAGTATTTCTATTTCTGATGCTGAAACTGAAAGTGGTAATGAACATGATAAAGATAATGATAAGAATGATACTCCCGATAAAGAAGAGGTTGAAGAAGAACTCGAAAAGCATGCTAAAAATAAAAAGTACACTAAAGAAGATTTTATTGCTGAGAAACATGGTAATGAAAGAGAACCTTGGGTTCAAAAGCAAATGCCTTTTCCTGCTAAGAAACTAAAATCAAAGGAAGAAGAACACTATAATAAATTTTGTGATTGGATGAAACCTTTATTCTTGCAAATCCCTTTGACTCGATGCTATTAAATTGCCTCCTTATTCAAAGTATATGAAAGATATTGTTACTAACAAAAGGAAAATTCCTAATGAGGAGATTTCCACTATGCTTGCTAATTACTCTTTCAATGGCAAAGTTCCAAAGAAGTTGAGCGACCCAGGTATACCTACTATTCCTTGTTCTATTAAGAATAATTATGTTAAAACTGCTCTATGTGACTTGGGAGCCGGTGTTAGTGTTATGCCTTTTTCTCTTTATAAGAGACTTTACTTAGATAAGTTGATACCTACTGATATATCTCTTGCAAATGGCTGATAAATCTACTGCTATTCTTGTTGGTATATGTGAGGATGTTCCTGTTCAAGTTACTAATAACTGCTTGATATTAACTGATTTTGTTGTGTTGGAAATGCCCGAAGATGATAATATGTCTATTATTCTTGGGAGACCTTTTCTTAACACCGCAGGGGCTGTTATTGATTGCAATAAAGGAAAGGTTACTTTCAATGTTGATGATAAGGAACACACCGTCTATTTTCCCAAGAGGATTGAAAAAGCACGCGGAGTTAATACAATTTCTCATGTGAGAACTATCAAAGTGGGAACTATTGATTGTCCTATATATGAGCCTGAAGAAGAATATCAAACTCTTATGATTGGATCCATATCAATACAATTCAAGGTAACATGATTGATTTGAGGTTTATTTCTTCATATGCTATGTAAAATTTATTTGGTGGCAAGACTTGATCAACCTTGTTAACAAATACATTTTATGTGCATAGAGGAGGTAAACAACATCTCTTTCTTCCTCCACTTGCTCTAGTTGCTGTAGCATTTTTAATTTTCAAAGTTCCTTAGTAAATTGGAGATTTCAAAAAATTTCCTGGCCAGTAATAATAAACTTAATACCCAGAAATGTGCATTTTTCAAAGTTTTCAAAAATTCGCAAAAATTACACCGTTGGTCCTATTTTTCGACGAGGCACCTGGGAGTACCAGAGGATGACCTGTGGGGCACCACAGGGTGCCACACCACCAGCCGGCGCGGCCAAGGAGGTGGGCGCGCCACCCTGTGGTGTGGGCCCCTCCTTGCCCCATTATTTCATCTCTTTCTCCCAGCATCTTCTCTCTCCCGAAAAAACTCGAACCAGCTTTCTCTCACTCGCGTTTTTGCTCAAGAGCTTAGGATTTCTCGATCTCTTTGCTCAGCCCAGATTTCTGTCTGAAATTTGGCACATTTGCTCTTTGGTATGTGACTCCTTCGATTATCCAAGTAGAATTTTGTTTGGTGGAGTATATCTTGCATATTTTGCTGCTATAGGTAACATGTTTAGTGAGCTTACATGCTTGTTCTAAGTGGTAGAAATTAGTTTTGATGCATGATTAGTACTCTAGCAAGTTCCTATGGTAGTTTCCCTCAACTATATGTCACCAAATCAAATTTTATATCACTGGTTGAAAATTTCAGAAAAGAGATGAAGAAGTTCAACTTTGGAGAATTGTTCCAGAAAGGAACAACCAGCACCGGGAGGCCTTCTAGGACCGCCACCCAAATTAGGCGATCATACAATGAGGACATCATCGCGCCTAGCTTCGCGCCCGAAGAGGACAATGGGGCTCCTAATGCTTCATCCTTCCCATGTTATGATTTTCTGACAAATGCAGGGATACTGGATGATTTCTTCACCCTTGTCAACAAGGCGGGTTTAGCCACCTACGTGGGAGATGAAAGGGAGCAATACTACATGCTCACCAAAATCTTCGTAGAGAGCTTCAAGTTCCAAAACACGCAATATGAGCCGACTGTTGCATTCAAGATTTATGATAATCCTATTACTATGGAATTGGAAACATTTTGTCGTGCATTGGATATTGCCCCTGTAGGTACAGCAAGGAGGATTTATGACAATCCCCGGGACTTGTTGGAGCTCTATCGAGGGATCACCAATGATGATTGTCGCACCATTCAGCGGGGCAAGATAAGGAACATTCAACTCCCCGCCATTAAATATTTTGCATATTACATTGCTACTAGCATACTTGGTAGGGAGAACACTAGCAATATTTCTAGTTACCATCTTGCTTTCTTGAATATTGCACTTACTGGACGGACATCTTATCATCTTGGTTCTCTTATTGCTCGCCGCCTGTCTAACAGGGGGCCTATTTTTGGAGGAACTATTGCATTGCGCGTCTTAACACATTTAAGACTTCCTATTGATCCTAATGATGTGCCATTAACCCCTAGGAGGCTTGATATCGCTGCTATGAAAAGCCATCATTTTGTTACCACTGATTCCACTTTAGATAATATGGTCTATAGAATGTTGTTTGCTGACGGGGATGAGAAAGAAATCCCTCTTCCCCGACCGGGTTTGTTCTCAGTATTGACGAGCAACCATGGTCGCGCACTAAGGAGGAGGTGGATGAACATATGAAGATACAAGACTTCCACCAGCAGCATGACTCCGAGGACGCCGAGCCCTCCTACGACTACACCGTCACGTATCCGGGTGCTTCTTCTAGCACATACTCGGAATATGATCCATCTTCGTCGTACTACGGAGATACTACCTCATGGGCTCGATGGGATTGAACTCCACTTAGGCCAAAAGCCTAAGCTTGGGGGGAGGTATACCGACATCACTCATTCTTTGCGTATTATGGTTGCTGGATACTTGTACATACTTGTTTAGTCTCTTTAAGTGGTTTTCTAATGAGAGGGGGATGATATTTGGGGAAGTGCTGCCTGAAAACAGATTCTGGACTGTTACTAGAAAAATTCGTGCGCACAGCCAGAACGTTATTTTGAGCTGCCAATTTTTGTGCAGGTTCCCCAGGTTGTTATCTAACTTTCATTAGTTGAACACTTTTCGAGCTGAGCAATGTACGATTTTTGTAAAAATCGATTTCTGTACTGCTGTCAGGTTTTGGCAGATTTCTGCCATCTCGCTTTTCTGTGTTTCTTTTAGTTTTCATTTTCTTGTTCTTGATTTGTTTCTTTCTTAAAACACAAAAATACAAAAAATATTTCTTTTGTTTCTCTTCATCATTTGTTTATCTTGGTTTCTTGCATTTGTTTCGCTTTATTTGCTATTGCTAGTTTGCTATAAGAAAACCCAAAAAGATTTTGCTTTGTTTGCTTGTTTCCTTTTGTTCTTGTTCTCAAAATCGAAAACACCAAAAATATTTTCTGTTCTTCTTTGGTTTGTAAAGTTCATTATGAGTTCAATGGTCTTCGGTGGCTGGAGCATGGTTTTCATTTCATATTATCCAAGCTACACAAGTGAAAAGGCAATAATGACGATCTACGACAATCTGATTGTGGTGAGAGGCTGGTATGAACTCTATTTGTTTTTATTTTTGTACATATACTCATCCATGTGAGCATGCTAAGTTGGTTCATGTGAGGTATATGTCATTTAATAAAGTCTAGTAGTTCATGATCTCTCATGTTTAGCTCCAATTTATTAATATGAGTAGCATGTCATGGATGTTTGCTTGCATTGTTTTATTCATAAGTAAGTATGGCATTGTGGTATCCTCCTCTGAATAATTCATTTATATCGACTTGGCACATGCTCACGCATGCATATGGCTGAACAAAAGTCAATTAAGCCTCGATGATTTACATTGCTTCAGAGTTCTTGTATCACTTTTATGCCTCAGTTAATTTATTTTGCCGCAAGCATGATTATGACAGTTATTGCTCTCTTGATTTGTCGCTCCCTAGTCTTTTGCTAGCCTTCACTTGTACCGAGCGGGAACGCTGCTCGTGCCTCCAAACACATGAAAACCAAGTTATTCCAAAGTGTCCACCATAAATACCTATGCATGGCATTTCAAACCATTCCAAGTAAATTCTCATGCACTACCTTTAAAACCTTCAAAATGCTTCTCAATTTGTGTTAATGTTTCATAGCTCATGAGGAAGTATGTGGTGTTTAGCTTTCAACCTTGTCATTTACTTTTGACGGACTCTCATATGGACTAGTGGCACATCCGCTTATCCAATAATTTTGCAAAAAGAGCTGGCAATGGGATTCCCAGTCCCGAATTAATCAACTTTCACTAATAATTCTCTTCACATGTTTTGCTCTGATTCATCAGTAAGCAACTTAATTTTGCAAATAGACACTCCTCCATGGTATGTGATTGATGGAAGGCACCCGAGGATTCGGTTAGCCATGGCTTGTGTAAGCAAAGGTTGGGGGGAGTGTCACCCATAATAAAACTAAAATACGTGTGTAAACAAAAGAGAAGAGGGATGATTTACCTTGCTGGTAGAGATAACGTCCTTCATGGGAGCCGCTCTTGAAAGTCCGGTTGGCGAGGTAGTTGGTGTACCCATTACCATTCGTTGACAACAACAAACATCTCTCAAAATAATTTTACTCCTGCTTTACAAATGAAAAGCTCTAGCGCATGTTAATCCCTGCTTCCCTCTGCGAAGGGTCAATCTTTTACTTTTATGTTGTGTCTCCATCCTTTCTTTGAGCACTTTCTTGAGAGCACAACTGTCATTCTTAGTATAATATGTTTGTCTCAAAATATGATTGATTGTGGTATAACTTTGATGCTTTTATCTTTGACAATCACTACTTCTAGTCTTTCTATGAACTCCAGAGGTGCCCGGGCATTTATGTTTTGCCGATCAAATACGAGCAAGCGAGATACCACTTTATCATACTCTCTTATGAACATTGCAATCCTGCTTATATACATGATTCATGATGCTTATTATTAATTGTTGGTACCTCTTCATGATTGACATAGCTGTTAGATGATCTTATTTGCATGTATCTTATTATGTACTGCTTAAGTATTAGCCATATCATGAGAATGTATAAATCATATGAACAAATGTGTTCGTGAAAGTTCTTTTATCGCTCAGTTGTTAACTGAATTGCTTAAGGACAAGCAATAAGCTAAGCTTGGGGGGAGTTGATACGTCCAAAACGTATCTACTTTCCCGAACACTTTTGCTATTGTTTCGCCTCTAATTTGTGTACTTTGGATGCAACTAACACGGACTAACGCTGTTTTCAGCAGAACTGTTCTAGTGTCTCGTTTTTGTGCAGAAATCCAACTTTCAGGAAAAACCTCGGGATTTTGACAGAAGGCCCTATTTTCCCGGAATGCGACGGAGCCGGAAGGACAAATCAAGTGGAGGCCCGGGGCCCCACACCATAAGGCGGCGCGGCCTAGGGGGGCCCGCGCGGCCCTATGGTGTGGCCCCCTCGGCCGGCCTCCGACGCCCTCCTTCGGACTACTTATTGGCCTCGACCTAAAAACGCACGGGGAGAAGTCGAAGTTGCCAGAAACCCTCCAGAACGCCGCCACATCGCGAAACTCCGTCTTGGGAGCCAGAAGTCTCCGTTCTGGCACTCCGCCGGGACGGGGAATTGGAGGAGATCATCGCCATCATCACCGCCAACGCCTCTCCATCGACCAGCCATGTTTCCCCCATCCATGTGTGAGTAATTCCCCCGCTGTAGGCTGAAGGGGATGGTAGGGATTGGATGAGATTGGTCATGTAATAGCATAAGATTGTTAGGGCATAGTGCCTAGTATCCGTAGATGTTACTTTTATGATATTGTTGCAACTTGTTATGCTTAATGCTTGTCACTAGGGCCCGAGTGCCATGATCTCAGATCTGAACATGTTATTGATTCATGAAGATATTCGTTGTTTATGATCTTACCCGCAAGTTGTATACACATGTCGCTGTCCGGAACCAATGGCCCCGAAGTGACAAGAATCGGGACAACCGGAGGGGATGGTAGTGACGTGAGGATCACATGTGTTCACGGAGTGTTAATGCTTTGCTCCGGTACTCTATTAAAAGGAGTACCTTAATATCCGAGTAGTTTCCCTTGAGGCCCGGCTGCCACCGGCTGGTAGGACAAAAGATGTTGTGCAAGTTTCTCATTGCGAGCACGTACGACTATAATTGGAACACATGCCTATTGATTGATTAGTACTTGGATACCGTTTTATTATTATCCGCAAATGCCCTGCTATGATTGTTACATGAGTTTCTCTCATCCATGCAACACCCGTCATCCGTCCCCGTGCCTACGGTATTTTAATCCTGCTGTTTACTAAAATCACTACTGCTGTCTTTGTTACTCTGTCGCTGTTATTTCACTACGCTATCGCTATAAAGCTGTTACTACTGATAAACTCTTGCGAGCAAGTCGGTTTCCAGGTGCAGCTGAATTGACAACTCCGCTGTTAAGGCTTTCAAGTATTCTTTGTCTCCCCTTGTGTCGAATCAATAAATTGGGTTTTACTTCCCGCGAAGATTGTTGCGATCCCCTATACTTGTGGGTCATCACACGTTGCTCCTCATCCCTTGCACCCTATAAAAAAGCATGGTCTGACTCGAGGATATTAAAGACCCGATATACGGAAGTTATCGGATGACCATAAGAGTTCAAAGAAAACATCGATAGGCTCAAAACATTCGAGTAGTACAACTTGAGTCTACACACGGTTTGCAAGCACCCGTGCCTAGACTCGGGGGATACTTCCATCAGGAGCGCTTGTCGCGCACCCGATAGAAATGAAGTTTTCAAGGTCAATAGACGATTCGACGGAAGACAACTTTTAGTCCCTGCCCGAAGCTATGCTTTGGCCAGTCACTCGGGGGCTACTGATGTGGGCATTATCCTTCAGGTAACTAATATTGTGCTACCTCTTACAACCCAGCCAGGGGCCCATGAAGATCATCTGCTAACAAAAGTGGGCCGCTATGTCGGTTCCCGTAAAGGATTCTTGAAAAACAAGGCAAGGAGACGAAGGAACAAGGAAGTTTAGTTATAGCACTTTTTGTAACCTAGTCGTACTCGAGCAGACCTCTCGAGACCTGGCTCACAATATAAGGGCTAGGAGAGGGGCTGCCGAGGGACGCACAATCAATCCAGCCATAGACACTGCAAGTTGAGAGTTAGGTCATATACAAATCTAGCTTCTCGTCGAGTTCTTAGTAATAGCCTTCAGCTACCCCATTGTAACCTGATATTCACAAATAATCAAGATCAGACAAGTAGGAAGTGAGGGTTTTACCTCATCGAGGGCCCCGAACCTAGGTAAATCTCTCTCCCTGTTTGTTTGGTATCCGATGTCTCGTGTTAGTCTGTAGGATTCTGTCAACCCTAAGCCCCTCAAGGTGGGCATTGCTGAGGAGCACCCTCGACAATTGGCGCCGTCTGTGGGAACCTGTCGGCACAAGGCACGTCATCGGCAGTCCCTGTGACGTCAGCAACGTTCGTGTTGACTTCACCAACACCTTCAAGCCCAAGAAACTCGGTTCGCTCTGGATCCTTCAAATACACACCGTGTGTTGAGGACTCGTACCCGATCTCTTCAGAATTACGCGGTGATATGGATACAACCTTCGGAGGAGTTCACTTCATCGTCGACTCCAAAGGATTCCTCCGACTTCCCAGTTCAAACGCGTCAAGTTTATGGACTTCGGCTCCGGAAACCATTGGTTTGCTGGCCGATTCGGTAGGTTCACACAAAAACAGCAGCGAAGGCAGAAGTTGCTTCGGTAGCAGAGAGGAGCAATAGAAGAGGCGAAGGAGTCTACGCCGTGAGTAAGAAGAACGAGCCGCAAGACGCCTTCGACAGTGCGAGAAGGGTTGTTGCAACTCGCAGCTCAGCAAGAATCGTCTCCGGAAGCCTTATTTATCGGCCACAGAGCAGCTCAACGCACCATATATGCACTCTTATATCGACATGGAGGATGGTGTCGAAAAGGACTCTCGTCTACTCAGAGATTGTCGGCAGTTCATTGACATCCAGCAGTTCTGTGATGAGTTAAGAGCCGAGTCAGAGGCAAGAGCTCGCTCGGCAGAAAAGAGCACGGTAGCTTATAACTACCCACAACAGTATACACCAGGCGAAGATATCTACATACCAACCGAAGTTTACCCTGTGTCTCGAGGCCAAGTGAACATGATTCATAAGACCAGTTCATCGAAGAGAGAATCCAAAAAGTTTTCACGAGAAATAAAAATTGCAGAGGTAGCTATGGCAGAGGTACCCGATTACATCGATTAGTCTGACCAAAGCATCCTATTTAGCAAAGCAGATCACCCGACGGCCGTTCCCAGGCCCGGTAATGCTGCCCTAGTCCTTGAAGCACAGATTGGATGATATAATATGAGCAAAGTATTCATGGATGGAGGAAGTGGCCTAAACCTCTTGTTTGCAAGCACGACGAAAGCAATGGGATTATCTGCTGATATGCTGAAAGAATCCGATACTGGTTTCCATGGAATCATCCCAAACCGACCCGCTTACCCCCTCGGTAAGATTTCACTAGATCTCGTCTTCGGAACTCCAAGCAACTTCAGACAGGAGAAGCTCGAATTCGAGGTAGTCGATTGGGAATCACAGTACCACGCTATCCTTGGCAGGCTAGCATTCGCGAATTTCATGGCAGTTCCTCAGTATGCATATTTGAAATTAAAGATGCCAGGCAACAATGGGACAACACTAACCATTCATGGAAGCTTTTCTCGTTCTGATAACTACGGCAGGGAATTTCAGAAGATCGCCTCCAAGTTTGGAGTCAGGGAGGAGCTCAATGCAATCGACGCAATTACTGATCATATGCAACCACCTGCCGATAATCAAAACGTCAGACCCGACGAGTTCGACGTCGCGAAGGAAGCAAAGAAGCATCAAGTGCACCCCTCTGACCCGAAGAAAATGGTCAACACATCGGCAGACCTTCCTATCGCATAGGAAAGCGCGCTCATCGAGTTCCTCAGTGAGCACTGGGAAATATTTGCATGGGAACCATCCGACATGCCAGGTATTCCCAGGGAACTCGCTGAGCACGCCCTTAATGTTGATCGAAAAGCCAAACCGGTGCAGCAAACATTGCGCCGTTTTTCAGAACCAAAAAGAAAAGCCATCGGTGAAGAAGTCAATCGGCTCCGAAAAGCTGGTTTTATTCGAGAGCTCAAGGAAGCCGAGTGGGTAGCCATCCCAGTCATGGTGCCAAAAAAGATACAACGAATCTACGCATGTGTATCGATTACACAAGTCTCAACAAACATTGCCCAAGGGATACTTCCCGTTGCCTCGCATTGATCAAATAGTCGACTCTACATCGGGCTGCGATCGCCTCTCTTTCCTCGATGCATATTCAGGATACAATCAGATCAAGCTCAAGAAGGAGGATCAGGAGTTAACCGCGTTCATAACTCGACACGGCGTTTACTGCTACAATGTAATGACTTTTGGATTAAAGAACGCAGGTGCAACCTACCAGCGGTGCATGCAAGCTTGCCTCGGAGAGCAGATTGGTCGTAATATCGAGGTTTACATTGATGACATCGTCGTCAAAACCAGAAATGCGACCACGATCATCGATGATTTAAGGGAAACCTTCAATAATCTTGACAGATATAAAATCAAGCTGGATCCGAAAAATGTTTCTTCGGGGTACCAGGAGGCCAAGTACTCGGGTAGTTTATTTCAGCACGAGGGATAGAAGCAAACCTCTTAAAGATTAAAGTTGTTCTCGATATGGAGCCACCAGAAAGTCTACCGCAAGTGCATCAATTGGCAGAACGGCTAGCAGCTCTTAGCATGTTCATCACAAAATTAGGAGAGAAGGCTTTACCATTCTACCATCTGATGAAAAAATCTGAAAATTTTGAGTGGACGGCAGAAGCACAAGATGCCTTCGATAAACTGAAGACAGTCCTGTCAACCTCCCCAGTTCTTGTAACACCAAGGGACAAGGAGAAGATGCTACTTTACATAGCTGCAACTGTTCAAGTCGTCAGCTCTGTCCTAGTCGTCGAACAATAAGAAGAAGGAAGAGTACATGGTGTGCAACGCCCCGTATATTACATTAGTGAGGTGCTCACGCCCGTGAAGCAGTGGTATCCTCATCATCAGAAGTTGGCATACGCAGTCTAGAGGGTAGCACGGAAATTATGACACTACTTTGCAGAGCATCTGATTGTTGTTGTCTCTGAAGCTCCATTGAAAAATATACTCACTGATTTGTCCCAAACGTATCTATAATTTCTTATGTTCCATGCTACTTTTATGATGATACTCACATGTTTTATACACATTATATGTCATTATTATGCGTTTTCCGGAACTAACCTATTGACGAGATGCCGAAGTGCCAGTTCCTGTTTTCTGCTGTTTTTGGTTTCAGAAATCCTAATAAGGAAATATTCTCGGAATTGGACGAAATCAACGCCCAGCATCTTAGAATCACACGAAGCTTCCAGAACACCCGAGAGCCACCAGAGGAGGGCCCTGTGGGCCCCAGATGATAGGCTGGCGCGGCCAGGGGGTGGGCCGCGCCCCCCTATTGTGTCACCGCCCCGTCATCCCTCCGACTCCGCCTGTTCGCCTATTTAAAGGTCCCTGACCTAAATCTTCGATACGAAAAAGTCACGGTACGAGAAACCTTCCAGAGCCGCCGCCATCGCGAAGCCAAGATCTGGGGGACAGGAGTCTCTGTTCCGGCACGCCGCCGGGACGGGGAAGTGCCCTCGGAAGGCTTCTCCATCGACACCACCGCCATCTTCATCAACACTGATGTCTCCCATGAGGAGGGAGTAGTTCTCCATCGAGGCTCGGGGCTGTACCGGTAGCTATGTGGTTAATCTCTATCCTATGTACTTCAATACAATGATCTCATGAGCTGCCTTACATGATTGAGATTCATATGAGTTTTGTATCACTATTAGTCTATGTGCTACTCTTGTGATGTTATTAAAGTAGTCTATTCCTCCTTCACGGTGTAATGGTGACAATGTGTGCATCGTGTAGTACTTGGCGTAGGCTATGATCATAATCTCTTGTAGGTTATGGAGTTAATTATTACTATGATAGTATTGATGTGATTTATTCCCCCTTCGTAGTGTGATGGTGACAGTGTGCATGCTATGTTAGTACTCGGTTTAAATTGCAAAGATCTATTATGCTCTAAAGGTTACTTAAATATGAATGTCGAATGTTGTGGAGCTTGTTAACTCCGGCATTGAGGTGCTCTTGTAGCCCTACACAACGAATGGTGTTCATTATCAAACAAGAGTATATGTAGCTCAAAGGAAGAGGACTTATTTATTTATGTGATCAATGTTGAGAGTGTCCACTAGTGAAAGTATGATCCCTAGGCCTTGTTTCCAAATACTGCAATCATCGCTTGTTTACTCGTTTTACCGCATCTTTACTTCCCGCAATATTACTACCATCAATCGCACGCCAGACAAGCACTTTTCTGGCGCCGTTACTACTGCTCATATACATCCATACTACTTGTATTTCACTATCTCTTCGCCGAACTAGTGCACCTATACATCTGACAAGTGTATTAGGTGTGTTGGGGACACAATGGACTTCTTGTATCGTGATTGCTGGGTTGCTTGAGAGGAATATCTTTGTCCTCTTCCTCCCTGAGTTCGATAAACCTTGGGTGATCCACTTAAGGGAAACTTGTTGCTGTTATACAAACCTCTACTCTTGGAGGCCCAACACTGTCTACAAGAATAGAAGCACCCGTAGACATCAAGCACTTTTCTGGCGCCGTTGCCGGGGAGGAAAGGTAAAAGGCACTCGTACTCCGGTCCCAGGTAAAGTACTTTTCTGTTGCCGTTGTGTGTGTGCTCGAAGCTATTTCCTTTAGATCCTGCAATTGCATATTTTTGTTTCTTGTTTTACACTAGTAAGGCATAATGGAAAACATCTGTGAGCTTTTTGTACTATTTCCTGAGTTGAGACATGAATGATTTAATGCGAAAATTTAAAAACCTATGGAACCTTATTTGCATGCTAGTAGTAATGTTAGTATGAACACTTTCAACACCATTGTTGATAATGATATGGAAAATTCTAAGCTTGGGGAGGTCGATTTTGATGAAAATGATCTCTTTAGCCCTCCGGGTATTGAGGAGAAAGTTTATGTTGATTACGATATGCCTCCCATATATGATGATTATAATGATAGTGGTCTTTTGTTGGCACCTACTATGGAGGATAAAGCTTGTTATGATTATACTATGCCTCCTATATTTGATGATGAGAATAATAATGATAGCTACTTTGTTGAATTTTCTCCCACTACAACTAATAAAATTGATTATGCTTATGTTGGGAGTAGTAATAATTTTATGCATGAGACTCATGATAAGAATGCTTTATGTGATAGTTATATTATTGAGTTTGCTCATGATGCCACTGGAAATTATTATGAGAGAGGAAAATATGGTTGTAGAAATTTTCATGTTACTAAAACACCTCTCTATATGCTGAAATTTTTGAAGTTACACTTGTTTTATCTTTCTATGCTTGTTGCATCATGCTTCATGAATTTGTTTATTTACAAGATTCCTATGCATAGGAAGCATGTTAGGCTTAAATTTGTTTTGAATTTGCTTCTTGATGCTCTCTTTTGCTTCAACTCTTATTTCTTGCGAGTGCATCATTAAAACCGCCGAGCCCATCTTAATGGCTATAAAGAAAGAACTTCTTGGGAGATAACCCATGTGTTTATTTTACTACAGTACTTTTGTTTTATATTTGAGTCTTGGAAGTTGTTACTACTGTAGCAACCTCTCCTTATCTTTATTTTATTGCATTGTTGTGCCAAATAAAGTCTTTGATAGTAAGGTTGATACTAGATTTGGATTACTGTGCAGAAACAGATTTCTGTCTGTCACGAATTTCAATATGCCTCTCTGTAGGTAACTCAGAAAAATCTGCCAATTTACGTGCGTGATCCTCAGATATGTACGCAACTTTCATTCAATTTGGGTATTTTTATTTGAGCAAGTCTGGTGCCTCAATAAAATTCGTCTTTACGAACTGTTCTGTTTTGACAGATTCTGCCTTTTATTTCGCATTGCCTCTTTTGCTGTGTTGGATGGATTTCTTTGCTCCATTAATGTCCAGTAGCTTTGTGCAATGTCCAGAAGTGTTAAGAATGATTGTGTCACCTCTGAACATGTGAATGTTTGATTATGCACGAACCCTCTAATGAGTTTGTTTCGAGTTTGGTGTGGAGGAAGTTTTCAAGGGTTAAGAGAGGAGAATGATACAATATGATCAAGAAGAGTGAAAAGTCTAAGCTTGGGGATGCCCCCGTGGTTCATCGCTGCATATTTCAAGAAGACTCAAGCATCTAAGCTTGGGGATGCCCAAGGCATCCCCTTCTTCATCGACAACTTATCAGGTTTCTTCTCTTGAAACTATATTTTTATTCAGTCACATCTTATGTACTTTACTTGGAGCGTCTGTGTGCTTTTGTTTTTTGTTTTTGTTTGAATAAAATATGATCCATCATGCTTATGTGGGATAGAGACGCGCTCCGCTATTGCATATGAACACATGTGTTCTTAGCATTACTTTTAATGTCCATGGCGAAGGTTGAAACTGCTTCGTTCATTGTTATATGGTTGGAAACGGAAAATGCTTCATGTGGTAATTAGTATAATGTCTTGAATAATGTGATACTTGGCAATTGTTGTGCTCATATAGATCATGTTTAAGCTCTTGCATCATGTACCTTGTACCCATTAATGAAGAACTACATAGAGCTTGTTAAAATTTGGTTTGCATGATTGATCTCTAGAGTCTAGATATTTTCTGGTTAAGGTGTTTGAACAACAAGGAAGACAATGTAAAGTCTTATAATGCTTGCAATATGTTCATATGTGAGTTTTGCTACACCGTTTCATACTTGAGTTTGCTTCAAACAACCTTGCTAGCCTAGCCTTGTATTGAGAGGAATTCTTCTTGTGCATCCAAAATCCTTGAGCCAAAAACTATGCCATTTGTGTCCACCATACCTACCTACCACATGGTATTTCTCTGCCATTCCAAAGTACATTACTTGAGTGCTACCTTTAAAATTCTATTCTTTTCCTTTGCAATATATAGCTCATGGGACAAATAGCTTAAAAACTATTGTGGTGAAGAATATGTACTTATGTGTCTTATTTCTTAATAAGTTGCTTGTTGAGCGGTAACCATGTTTCGGGGACGCCATCAACTTTTACCTTTGTTGAATATCATGTGAGTTGCTATGCATGTTTGTCTTGTCTCGAAGTAAGGGCGATTTTCATGATCAAATGGTTTGAGTATGCATATTGTTAGAGAAGAACATTGGGCCGCTAACTAAAGCCATGATTCATGGTGGAAGTTTCGAGTGTGGACAACTAATCCTCAATCTCTTATGAGAATATTAATTGTTGTTGAATGCTTATGCATTAAAGAGGAGTCCATTATCTCGTTGTCTATGTTGTCCCCGTATGGATGTCTAAGTTGAGAATAATCAAAAGCGAGAAATCCAATGCGAGCTTTCTCCTTAGACCTTTGTACGAGCGGCATAGAGGTACCCCTTTGTGACACTTGGTTGAAACATATGCTATGCAATGATAATCCGTGTTAATCCAAGCCAATTAGGACAAGGTGCGAGCACTATTAGTATACTATGCATGAGGCTTGCAACTTATAAGATATCTTATACATAACACATATGCTTTATTACTACCGTTGACAAAATTGTTTCTTGTTTTCAAAATGAAAAGCTCTAGCACAAATATAGTAATCAATGCTTCCCTCTGCGAAGGGCCTATCTTTTACTTTATTGTTGAGTCAGTTTACCTATTCTTTCTATCTTAGAAGAAAACACTTGTATCAACTGCGTGCATTGATTCTTACATGTTTACCTATTGCACTTGTTATATTACTTTGTGTTGACAATTATCCATGAGATATACATGTTGAAGTTGAAAGCAACCGCTGAAACTTATATCTTCCTTTGTGTTGCTTCAATGCCTTTACTAAGAATTTATTGCTTTATGAGTAACTCTTATGCAAGTCTTATTGATGCTTGTCTTGAAAGTATTATTCATGAAAAGTCTTTGCTATATGATTCATTTGTTTACTCATTATCTTCATCATTGCTTCGAATCGCTGCATTCATCTCATATGCTTTACAATTGTATTGATCAAGATTATGATAGCATGTCACTTAAGAAATTATCCTTGTTATCGTTTACCTACTCGAGGGCGAGCAGGAACTAAGCTTGGGGATGCTTGATACGTCCCAAACGTATCTATAATTTCTTATGTTCCATGCTACTTTTATGATGATACTCACATGTTTTATACACATTATATGTCATTATTATGCGTTTTCCCGAACTAACCTATTGACGAGATGTCGAAGTGTCGGTCCTCGTTTTCTCGCTGTTTTTGGTTTCGAAATCCTAGTAAGGAAATATTCTCGGAATTGGACAAAATCAACGCCCA
>NC_061512.1:120237596-120257591 GCF_022539505.1 Lolium rigidum
CTCTATAAGCCCATAGTGCGTCTTTCAATTTACTAGCCCAATTCTTTCTAGATTTATTAACGGTCTTCTCGCAAGATAGATTTAATTTCTCTATTTGATAGTTCTACTTGACCACTACTTTGAGGGTGATAAGCGGAAGCAATTCTATGATTAATACCATACTTAGCAAGAGTTTTTCTAAAACCTCCATGAATAAAATGAGAACCTCCATCAGCCATAATATATCTAGGTACTCCAAATCTAGGAAAAATAACATCTAAAAGCATTTTTAAAGAGGTCTCACCATCAAGCACTTTTTGTAGGTATGGCTTCCACCCATTTAGTAACATAATCAACATCAACAAGTATATGAGTGTTACCTTTTGAAGAGGGAAAAGGTCCCATGAAGTCAAATCCCCAACAATCAAACGGTTCAATAACAAGAGTATAATTCATAGGCATTTCATTGCGTCCGGAGATATTACCAACCCTTTGACATTCATCACAAGATAAAATAAACTTCCTTGCATCTTTGAAGAGAGTTGGCCAATAAAAACCTCGATTGTAGAACCTTTTGCGCGGTTCTATCTCCGCGTGATGTCCTCCATAAGCACCGCCATGACATTTACTCAATATCTCTTGTTGTTCATATTCGGGAACACACCTTCGCATAATACCATCCACTCCTTCTTTATATAAGTGTGGGTCATCCCGTAAATAATGCCTCAAGTCATAAAAGAATTTCCTCCTCTCACTGAGCTGAAAAGGTTGGAGGCAAGTACTTGGAAACGATAAAGTTAGCATAATCAAGATACCAAGGACTCGTCTCGCGAGCTCACCTTTATTACAGCCAATTGTTCATTTGGAAAACTATCATTAACAGGAACAGATCATAAGCAATATTTTCCAATCTAGACAAATTATCAGCAATCAGGATTATCAACACCTTTCCTATCTACAATATGTAAATCAAATTCTTGCAAAAGAAGTACCCATCTAATAAGCCTTGGCTTAGCATCTTTCTTTGTCATAAGGTATCTAATTGCAAGCATGATCAAGTATGAATCGTAACTTTTGAATCAACAATATAAGATCTAAATTTATCACAAGCAAAGACTACAACTAACAATTCTTTTTCAAGTAGTAGCATAATTTCTTTGAGCAGCATCAAGAGTTTTGCTAGCATAATGAATAACATTTAATTTTTTATCTACTCGCTATCCAAGAACAGCGCCTACAGCAAAATCACTAGCATCACACATAATTTCAAATGGTAAATTCCAATCAGGAGGTTCAACTATAGGAGCAATTGTTAAGGCTTTCTTTAGAGTTTCAAAAGCTTCCTTACAATCATCATCAAAAACAAAAGGTACATCTTTTTGAAGAAGATTAGTAAGAGGCTTTGAAATCTTGGAGAAATCTTTAATAAATCTCCTATAAAACCCAAGATGTCCAAGAACACTACGAATACCTTTAACATCCCTCGGATAGGGCATCTTCTCAATAGCTTCAACTTTAGCTCTATCAACTTCAATACCTCTCTCGAAATTTTATGTCCCAATACAATTCCTTCATTAACCATAAAGTGGCATTTCTCCCAATTAAGAACAAGGTTAGTTTCTTCACACCTCCGCAAAACTTTATCAAGGTTTCGCAAGCAACTATCAAAAGAATTCCCATAGACAGAAAAATCATCCATGAATACTTCCACAATACTCTCACAAAAGCCATGAAAAATAGCAGACATGCATCTTTGAAAAGTAGCAGGAGCATTACATAAACCAAAAGGCATACGCCTATAAGCATAAGTTCCATAGGGACAAGTAAAAGTGGTTTTCTCTTGATCTTTAGCTTTAACAGCAATTTGTGAAAACCCAGAATAACCATCAAGAAAGCAAAAATGAGTATTTTTAGATAACCTTTCTAGCATTTGATCAATAAATGGTAAAGGGTAATGATATTTCTTAGTGACTTTATTAACTTTTCGATAATCAATGCACATTCTATACCCTACAACTACTCTTTGAGGTATGAGCTCATCATTATCATTAGGCACAACAGTCATTCCTCCTTTCTTAGGAACGCAATGCATAGGACTAACCCATCTACTATCAGCAATAGGATATATAATACCAGCTTCAAGAAGTCGTAATACCTCATTTCTTACCACATCCTTCATCTTAGGAATTAGACGACGCTGAGGTTCAACAACAGGCTTCGCATCATCTTCCATATTAATGGCATGTTGGCAAATAGAGGGAGAAATCCCCTTCAAGTCATCAAGAGTATAGCCAATAGCACCTCGGTGTTTCTTCAATATTTGCAATAATCTTTCTTCTTCAAACTCGTAAGCTTAGAACTAATAATAACAGGATATATTTTCTTATCATCAATATGAGCATATTTAAGATTATCGAGCAAAGGCTTTAAATCAAAAACAGGATCTTCCTTTGGTGGCGGTGTTGTACCCAAGTCTTCCACCGGTAAATCATGCTTGAGAATAGGTTGGCGAAGAAAAATCTCCTCAAGCTCATCTCTTTCTTTCCTAAAAACTTCACTCTCGCTATCCTCCAAATGTTGCCGCAAAGGATTATTAGGAACAAGAACAATAGATGCGCACTCGCTCCATTTTAAAATCATTACTAGGCAAATCAGCTTTATAAGGAGTTTTGGTAAATTTAGAGAAGTTAAACTCATAAGATTCACCAGCAAATTTAGTCAAAATTTTCTCTTTCTTGCAATCTATAATAGCTCCACAAGTATTTAGAAAAGGTCTACCAAAAATGATAGGACAATAATCACTAGAAGCAGAACCAAGTACCAAAAAGTCAGCAGGATATTTAATCTTACCACATAGAACTTCCACATCTCGAACAATACCAATTGGAGAAATAGTTTCTCTATTAGCCAGCTGAATAACCACATCAATATCTTCAAGTTCACAAGAATCAATTTCGTGCATAATCTCCGTGTAAAGCTCATAAGGTATTGCACTAACACTTGCACCAATATCACATAAACCATAATAGCAATGATCACCAATTCTAACGAGATAGCATAGGAACACTAGCTTGTTTGGGTTTATTAGGATGTGAAACAATATTAGAAGCATCTTCACAGAAAATAATATGACCATCCTCCACATTTTCGAATCACAAGATCTTTAACAATTGCAACAAAGAAGTTCAACTTTTATTTGTTCTTCAGAGTTCTATAGGTTTCTTTTCACTTTTATGAACCGCACTATTTATAACAGAGTACTCTTTCATTTTAGCAGGAAAAGGAGTTTTTTCAATATAAGCTTCTGTGAATAACACGATCAGCAGCTTCAACTACAACACACTTATTAATAGATGAATCAATTTTATCTTTGTACGGTTCATGATACTTATCAAAATTCTTCTTAGGCAATTCATAATGAGAGGCAAAAGCTTTATAAAGGTTTGCAGCAACTTGAGAATCAAGACCATATGTAGCACTCATATTACGAAATGTATCAGTATCCATAAAAGCTTCAATGCATTTATAATCATAAATTATACCTGATTCTCTATCCTTGTCGTTCTCCCAACCTTCGCATTTTCTTGGATCCGATCAAGAAGGTCCCTTTTAAACTCTTCTTTATTGCGTGTAAATGATCCGGAACAAGAAGTATCCAGACAAGGTCTTGTCTTGAAAAGAAAGTCTTGCATAGAAATTATCAATAATAACATTACCAGGAAGCTCATGAATGGGGCATTTGAGCATTAAAGACTTCAATCTCCCCAAGCTTGGGCAATACTCTCTCCATCATGAGGCCAGAAATTATATATGCGGTTCCGATCTTTGTGAATTTCACTTGGAGGATAAAATTTGGAATAAAATAAAGGCACAATGTCCTCCCAATCAAGAGAATCACCATTCTTCAGCAATTTATACCAATGCGCCGCTTTACCGGACAGCGATATAGAGAATAGTTTCTTCCTAACTTCATTCATAGCAATACCTGCACATTTGAATAACCCGCATAATTCATGCAAAAACAGTAAATGATCACCAGGACGGACAGTTCCATCCCCTTCATAGCGGTTATCCATAACATGTTCAATAATTTTCGTAGGTATTTTATATGGTATTACTTCCTCACCTGGCGCCTCATCCACTACCGTTGCAGTAGTAGTAGATTTCCCAAATAGAAATTGAAGAGAAGATCTCTCCATAATGACTTATAGCAGCAGGCAGAAATAAAATCAGCACAAACAGTAAAGGTTTTCCTTACCAATTCCCCTTACCAATAGCGCTTCACTCCCCGGCAACGGCGCCAGAAAATAGTCTTGATGACCCACAAGTATAGGGGGTGTATCGTAGTATCTTCGATAAGTAAGAATGTCGATCCCAACGAGGAGCAGAAGGTGTTGACAGGCAGCTTTGATGAAGGATTCACCGTAAATGCTCACGAGACAAGTATTCAGAGGATTTTGATGTAACAGATGAATAAAGTACAAGTAAGTAAAATGCGAGAGAAATAATTGCAGCGAGTGGCCCAATCCTTTTTAGCACAAAGGACAAGCCGGTTTGTTTACTTATAATGACCAAACGTTCTCGAGGACACACGGGATTTTAGTCTAGTGCTTTCGCTACATACGGTTGATTAATCTTCATTGTTTTGATAAGTGTTGTGTGGGTGAACCTATGCTAATGTACCGCCCTTCCTAGGACTAATACATACTTGTGATTATACCCCTTGCAAGCATCCGCAACTACAAGAAAGTAATTAAGATAAATCTAACCACGACCTTAAACTCCGAGATCCTGCGATCCCTCCCCGCATCGATATACCAACGGGGGTTTAGGTTTCGTCACTCCGGCAACCCCGCAATTGGCAAACGAGTACAAGATGCATTCCCCTAGGCCCATAAATGGTGAAGTGTCGTGTAGTCGACGTTCACACGACACCACTAGAAGAATAACACCACAACTTAAATATCATAACATTGAATATTACTCAACCATAGTTCACTACTAACATTTAGACTTCACCCATGTCCTCAAGAACTAAACGAACTACTCACGAGACATCATATGGAACATGATCAGAGGTGATATGATGATGAATAACAATCTGAACATAGACCTTGGTTCAATGGTTTCACTCAATAGCATCAACAACAAGTAGAAATTAGTATCGGGAGAGTTTCCCCTATCAAACAATCAAGATCAAACCCAAATTGCTACAGCGGTGACGATGTCCAGCGGTGGAGATGGCGGTGATGATGGTGGAGATGATGATGATGGTGATGGAGATGATGTCCAGCTTGATGGCGGTGACGATGGCGTCGATTTCCCCCTCCGGGAGGGAATTTCCCCGGCGGATTCCTCGCCCGCCGGAGAGCTCTTTTCTCTCTCGGTGCTCTCCGCCCCGCGAGGCGGCCGTAACCCTTCGTGAGGATTCCTCCGTGGCTTAGGTCTTCGGGACGAAGGGTTTCGCGAAGAAAAGGAGGCGAAAGAGGCCGAGGGGGCTCCACACCACATGGTGGCGCGGCCGTGCCATGGGCCGCGCCATCCTATGGTGTGGGCCCACCCCAGGTCCAGCTGGCTCCCCTTCTCGGCTTCCTCCGTCATCTGGAAAAATAGGATTTTTGGTAAAACTTCCTTCCACAAGTTGGTCTTCCGAAATATCGCATCCTCGACGGTGCTTTTTCCAGCGAGAATCTCGGCTCCGGTGCTCGATCTCCAAATAATCATGAAACATGCAAAATAGATGAAATAACATAAGTATTGTGTCCCAGTATGAAATATATCAATGAATAACAGTAAATTATGATATAAAATAGTAATGCAAATTGGACGTATCAGAGCGTCGGTTTGTTTTTGTTTTTGTTTGAATAAAATGGATCCTAGCATTCATTGTGTGGGAGAGAGACACGCTCCGCTGTTGCATATGGACAAATATGTCCTTAGGCTTTACTCATAGTATTCATGGCGAAGGTTGAATCTTCTTCGTTAAATTGTTATATGGTTGGAATCGGGAAATGCTACATGTAGTAATTCTAAAATGTCTTGAATAATTTGATACTTGGCAATTGTTGTGCTCATGTTTAAGCTCTTGCATCATATACTTTGCACCTATTAATGAAGAAACACATAGAGCTTGCTAAAATTTGGTTTGCATATTTGGTCTCTCTAAAGTCTAGATAATTTCTAGTATTGAGTTTTGAACAACAAGGAAGACGGTGTAGAGTCTTATAATGTTTACAATATGTCTTTTATGTGAGTTTTTCTGCACCGGTTCATCCTTGTGTTTGTTTCAAATAACCTTGCTAGCCTAAACCTTGTATCGAGAGGGAATACTTCTCATGCATCCAAATCCTTGAGCCAACCACTATGCCATTTGTGTCCACCATACCTACCTACTACATGGTATTTCTCCGCCATTCCAAAGTAAATTGCTTGAAGTGCTACCTTTAAAATTTCCATTCTTTACCTTTGCAATATATAGCTCATGGGACAAATAGCTTAAAAACTATTGTGCTATTGAATATGTACTTATGCACTTTATCTCTTATTAAGTTGCTTGTTGTGCGATAACCATGTTCCTGGGGACGCCATCAACTACTCTTTGTTGAATATCATGTGAGTTGCTATGCATGTCCGTCTTGTCTGAAGTAAGGGAGATCTACCACTTTAATGGTTAGAGCATTGATGTCTACGGGAGCTTCTATTCTTGTAGACAGTGTTGGGCCTCCATGAGCAGAGGTTTGTAGAACAGCAGCAAGTTTCCCTTAAGTGGATCACCCAAGGTTTATCGATCTCAGGGAGGAAGAGGTCAAAGATATCCCTCTCATGCAACCCCGCAACCACAAAGCAAGAAGTCTCTTGTGTCCCCAACACACCTAATAGGTGCACTAGTTCGGCGAAGAGATAGTGAAATACAGGTGGTATGAATGAATATGAGCAGTAGTAACGGCGCCGAGAAAATAGCTTCTGTCGGCGTGTAGTTGATGGTGGTAATATGGTAGCAGTAGTAACGCAGTAAAACAGTAAACAAGCAGCGAGATAGCAGTATTTAGGAACAAGGCCTAGGGAATAGACTTTCACTAGTGGATACTCTCAACTTTGATCACATAACAGAATAGATAGATGCATACTCTACACTCTTTTGTTGGATGATGAACACTATTGCGTAGGATTACATGAACCCTCAATGCCGGAGTTAACAAGCTCCACAATTCAATGTTCATATTTAAATAACCTTAGAGTGCATGAAAGATCAACACGACTAAACCAAGTACTAACACAGCATGCACACTATCACCTTCACACTATGTAGGAGGAATAGATCACATCAATACCATCATAGCAATAGTTAACTTCATAATCTACAAGAGATCACAATCATAGCCTACGCCAAGTACTAACACGGATGCACACACTCGTCACCATTACACCGTGCGGGAGGAATAAAACTACTTTAATAACATCACTAGAGTAGCACATAGATAAATTGTGATACAAAACACATTGCAATCATAAAGAGATATAAATAAGCACTTCACTACGCCATTCAACGGTGAATAAGTATTACGTGAAATATAGCCTAAGAGACCCACACGAGTGCACACACTTGTCACCTTTACACACGTGGGACAAGGAGTCTCCGGAGATCACATAAGTAAAACTCACTTGACTAGCATAATGACATCTAGATTACAAGCATCATCATATGAATCTCAATCATGTAAGGCAGCTCATGAGATTATTGTATTGAAGCACATAGGAGAGAGATGAACCACATAGCTACCAGGTACAGCCCCGAGCCTCGATGGAGAACTACTCCCTCCTCATGGGAGACAGACAGCGTTGATGAAGATGGCGGTGGTGTCGATGGAGAAGCCTTCCGGGGCACTTCCCCGCCCCGGCGGCGTGCCGGAACGAGAGACTCCTGTCCCCCAGATCTTGGCTTCGCGATGGCGGCGGCTCTGGAAGGTTTCTCGTACCGTGGCTTTTCCGTATCGAGGTTTTAGGTCTGGGACCTTTATACAGGCGAAGAGGCGGCGTCGGAGGGTCGAAGAGGCGGCGACACCATAGGGTGGCGCGGGCCACACCCAGGCCGCGCCGGCCTATGGTCTGGTGGGCCTGTGGCCCCCTGCGGTCCTTCCGGGTGTTCGGAAGCTTCGTGGAAAAATAGGATGCTGGGTCTTGATTTCGTCCGATTCCGAGAATATTTCCTTACTAGGATTTCTGGAACCAAAAACAGCAGAAAACAGGAACTGGCCCTTCGGCATCTCATCAATAGGTTAGTTCCGGAAAACGCATAAATCTTTACTATTAAACGTCAATCGGTGGTGTCCGTCCGTAAATAAACCGTGGTACGTCAAAAAAAACTCTTTACTATTAAACGTCAATCGGTGGTGTCCGTCCGTAAATAAACCGTGGTACGTCAAAAAAAACTCTCTGTCCGTAAAACAAAAACCAGTTGTTCGATCGGAGGAGGCTTCATATGTTACGTAAGAAAAAAACCGGAGCAACCCAAAAAAGATCGGATGGATGACCACTTCGTGCGCAAAGAGAGAGAGAGTCCAGATTGAATCGGTCAGATCCTCTTGCCGTGGTAGTTCCAATCTCCCCCAAACCGATCGGCACATACCTATACATATACACGTACGTGAGGTCAGTCAGGGACAAAGACGTGAGATGAGATCGATCACGACAAAAATACACGGTGGCCATCGATCAACCGCGTCTACTCAACCCCTACACCGCCGACGGTGAGATCAGGTGGGACGGGCCCTCCGCGCTATTGCTAGAGCATGCCCTCCGCGACGGAGGCCAGCGCCAACCGCGCTATCCGAGTTGGTCGTCCTCCACCGCCTCCATATGTTCCAAGCCTGCACGGTGATGTCAATGGGCCCAAGATGGCTAGGATAGGGCGGGCAAACTCAGGCTACGCAGGGTGGCCGCGGCTGCCACCATGGTGCTGCCGTCGACCCACGTCATGCAGCTCTTGGCCGTCTGGCATGCTGGGAGGCGTCGCGGCAGCGGGGCAAGCACGTGCCTGAGTTCGTTGTACATCGATCGAGTATTCCGAGCGGTGGAAAGGCAGCAGCGCGAGGCCGCCGGCACCGCACATCGTACGCCAGGCATGATGGTAGAAGCCGGGCCGGGAAGGACCAGAAGTTGGATCAGCAGCACTACTTGAATTTGCCGACTGGCGGCGTATATGAACGAAAAGAATTCAACATGGTGGATGTGCGAATCGGGGACGAGGTACTCTAGATAATACAGTATTGTTGACTTCGAATGATAGTTCATATGGATGCGCCAGAATCATCTGCAAAGTTAAAGTTCTGAGTAGTGATATGTCTCATAGGCCATTGAATACAACTTTTGTCAGGGAGTGCCATATAGAGCATAAGGTATAATTGGGCAACTGATAAGAAAATGAGGGTAGAAGAAAATGTGTCACATGCCGTTCAATATACCTTTTGTCAAGGATTATGATAAGACATATAATTGGACCACCGATTAGATACTAAACATGGAAGATATTTGTTATACAATCTAATGAACGTGAAAATATGGTGTTTCTGTTTCGGCATATCCATGTGCAAAGAGAGAAGGCCTTATATGCGATACATCCAAACATCAGATTTGCAAAGAGGTCTCTATAGAACAAAGTGCTACGGAAGAAATATTGAAATAATATTACAGATGATTTACTCGAGAAATACAGAAGGAATATTGAAATAGTATTACAACTGATTTACTTGAGGAATTTTTTACACTCTTATGGCCCTCTTCTAGATATTAACATCACAAATGATTTAAACCTATGCCGCATATAATTGCAACAATTATCTAATACTAAATTCACATTATTTTCTATCAAAGTGTCTATCTTTAAGTATTCAAGATGATATTTTTGTTGTATTACTTGTACATCGAATAAATATAATAAATTTTAAACCTAACTTACAGGAGATGAGGAGCCCTGATACATCATGTCTACAACATCTCGTGCTACGGAAACAACGACCTGACCATTTCGATTTTGCGCTCTACCGTGGCAGGGGAGGACATAGTGTAGATGTTATCAAGGAAGGACAGGAAGATAATCAGGACCGTCGGGACCCATCACTTTGTGTGATATCTGGACCTTTTCGAAAAATTAACTGCTTTATTCGTTCCATCGGCATGAAGGACATGGCAAAGGGTAACAGGCTCTCGCGATCAATGGCCATGGTAGATTACGCGACTATTTCAATCTTCTACTCTTCGGTTATGATAGTCACCATGAATAAATAAAATTTAACTGAAGTTAATCCGTAGCAACGCACGGGCATTCAGCTAGTATGACATAAAGTATGCATAAAACATGTAGATATCATCAATAATGTGGCATGGAACATAAGAAATTATCGATACGTCGGAGACGTATCAAGCATGCATATTGTTAGAGAAGAACATTGGGCCGCTAACTAAAGCCATGAATCATGGTGGAAGTTTCAGTTGTGGACATATATCATCAATCTCATATGAGAACACTAATTGTTGCTACATGCTTATGCATTAAAGAGGAGTCCATTATCTGTTGTCCATGTTGTTCCGGTATGGATGTCTAAGTTGAGAATAATCAAAAGCAAGAAATCCAAAATGCGAGCTTTCTCCTTAGACCTTTGTACAGGCGGCATGGAGGTACCCCTTTGTGACACTTGGTTAAAACATGTGTATTGCGATGATCCCGGTAGTCCAAGCTAATTAGGACAAGGTGCGGGCACTATTAGTATACTATGCATGAGGCTTGCAACTTGTAAGATATAATTTACATGATACATATGCTTTATTACTACCGTTGACAAAATTGTTTCTTGTTTTCAAAATAAAAGCTCTAGCACAAATATAGCAATCGATGCTTTCCTCTTTGAAGGACATTTCTTTTACTTTTATGTTGAGTCAGTTCACGTATTTCTCTCCACCTCAAGAAGCAAACACTTGTGTGAGCTGTGCATTGATTCCTACATACTTGCATATTGCACTTGTTATATTACTCTATGTTGACAATTATCCATGAGATATACATGTTATAAGTTGAAAGCAACCGCTGAAACTTAATCTTCCTTTGTGTTGCTTCAATATATTTACTTTGATTTATTGCTTTATGAGTTAACTCTTATGCAAGACTTATTGATGCTTGTCTTTAAGTACTATTCATGAAAAGTCTTTGCTTTATGATTCAGTTGTTTACTCATGTCATTACCATTGTTTTGATCGCTGCATTCATTACATATGCTTACAATAGTATGATCAAGGTTATGATGGCATGTCACTCCGGAAATTATCTTTGTTATCGTTTACCTGCTCGGGACGAGCGAGAACTAAGCTTGGGATGCTGATACGTCTCCGACGTATCGATAATTTCTTATGTTCCATGCCACATTATTGATGATATCTACATGTTTTATACACATTATATGTCGTATTTATGCATTTTCCGGCACTAACCTATTAACGAGATGCCGAAGAGCCGATTCTGTTGTTTTCTGCTGTTTTTGGTTTCGAGAAATCCTACAAAGGAAATATTCTCGGAATTGGACGAAATCAACGCCCGGGGTCCTATTTTTGCACGAAGCTTCCGGAAGACCGAGGGGAAAGGAAGTGGGGCCACGAGGCGCCGCCACAACGGGCGGCGCGGCCCGGCCCTTGGCCGCGCGGCCACGGCGTGTGGGGCCCTCGTGTGGCCCCCGCGTTGCCCTTTCGCCTACTTAAAGCCTTCGTTGCGAAACCCCCGATGCGAGAGCCACGATACGGAAAACCTTACCGAGACGCCGCCGCCGCCAATCCCATCTCGGGGGATTCTGGAGATCACCTCCGGCACCCTGCCGGAGAGGGGATTCATCTCCCGGAGGACTCTTCACCGCCATGTCGCCTCCGGAGTGATGAGTGAGTAGTTCACCCCTGGACTATGGGTCCATAGCAGTAGCTAGATGGTTCTCTTCTCCTCATGTGCTTCATTGTCGGATCTTGTGAGCTGCCTAACATGATCAAGATCATCTATCCGTAATTCTATATGTTGTGTTTGTCGGGATCCGATGGATAGAGAATACTATGTTATTTTGATTATCAATCTATTACCTATGTGTTGTTTATGATCTTGCATGCTCTCCGTTATTAGTAGAGGCTCGGCCAAGTTTTGCTCTTAACTCCAAGAGGGAGTATTTATGCTCGATAGTGGGTTCATGCCTCCATTAAATGCAGGACGATGACGAGAAAGTTCTAAGGTTGTGGATGTCTTGTTGCCACTAGGGATAAAACATTGATGCTATGTCCGAGGAGGTAGTTATTGATTACATTACGCACCATACTTAATGCAATTGTCTGTTGTTTTGCAACTTAATACTGGAAGGGGTGCGGATGATAACCTGAAGGTGGACTTTTTAGGCATAGATGCATGCTGGATAGCGGTCTATGTACTTTGTCGTAATGCCCAATTAAATCTCACAATACTCATCATATCATGTATGCGCATTGTTATGCCCTCTCTTTTGTCAATTGCCCGACTGTAATTTGTTCACCCAACATGCTATTTATCTTATGGGAGAGACACCTCTAGTGAACTGTGGACCCCGGTCCCATTCTTTACATCTGAAATGCAATCTACTGCAATACTTGTTCTTTACTATTTTCTGCAAACAATCATCATCCACACTATACATCTAATCCTTTGTTACATAAGCCGGTGAGATTGACAACCTCACTGTTTCGTTGGGGCAAAGTACTTTGGTTGTGTTGTGCAGGTTCCATGTTGGCGCCGGAATCCCTGGTGTTGCGCCGCACTACATCCCGCTGCCATCAACCTTCAACGTGCTTCTTGGCTCCTCCTGGTTCGATAAACCTTGGTTTCTTTCTGAGGGAAAACTTGCCGCCGTACATCACACCTTCCTCTTGGGGTTCCCAACGGACGCGTACTGTACGCGTATCAGGGTGTAAGCAGCGGAATATTGATGACGAATCCCCTCATCACTAAGAAAATCATTGAGTGTATAGTTCTTGAACTCGGAGCCGTTGTCACTTCTTATTGCCATAATGAGGAGGTTGTGTTGGCGTTGCACCTCGGTAGCAAAGTCAATGAATATTTGTTGAGTCTCATCTTTCGTCTTGAGAAAGTAGACCCAAGTGTATCTTGAGTAGTCATCAACAATCACCAAGCAATGTTTCTTCGCACCAAGACTTGCATGAGTGACGGGACCAAAGAGATCCACATGAAGGAGCTCCAAGATCCTCTTGGAAGAGATGATAGTCTTGCTTGGATGCGGAGTCATGCATTTTGCCTTCAACACAAGCCCTACAAACACGATCTTTGGCAAAAGACACATTTTCCATTAGTCCCACAATATGGTTCCCCTTGTGAAGACTTTGCAAAGTTCTCATGTTGACATGGGCCAAGCGGCGATGCCATAACCAACCCACATCCGCCTTTCCGAATAGGCACATCGCACTTGACGTGGTTTTCCCCGAAAAGTCCACCACATACAAGTTGTGTTCGCGATAACGAAAGCGATTTTAGAGTCTTGCTCCACAAGAGGACCACAATATCATTATCAATAAAGACGACGAAACCCATCTTGCCAAGGGCGGAAACGGAAAGTAAATTGTAACCAAGGGTTTTGACAAGCATGACATCCACAAGAGTAATGTTGTGTGCAACCACAACCTTGCCAAAACCCAATACCTCGGATGTAGAATTATCGCCAAAGGAGACGGTGATATTGTTTATGTTTGGCCTCAACTCCTTGACGAGGTTCTTGCCGCCGGTCATATGACTTGTACATCCACTATCAAGTACCCATTTTGAACCTCCGGCGACATAGTCCTACATGAGATCAATTCTTAGATTTAGGTACCCATTTCTCAATGGGTCCTCTTTTGTTAGCAACAAGGGTCTTTGGGACCCAAATAGACCAAGCAACATAACCATCATATGGGCCAACATATTTAGCATAAACAACACCATAATAATCTTTAAATAAAACATAGTGAGGGTTAGCAATTCCCGCATCATCATCATTTATGGTTTTGCCCTTGGGGGCTTCACCATTATTGATGGCTTTCTTCTTTTCTTGTGCGGGCTTGGCCTTTTGCTTGTTTGCCTTCTTTGCCTTGGCATTATAGCCAAGGCCCTCCTTCCCATTGTTTGATCTTTGCTTACTCAAAAGATCATCCAAGGAAAGTTTACTTTGGGGAGATGAGGCCTTAGCAAGTTCATCCTTCAACCTAGCATTTTCCTCAATAATATTTGCATGATCACATGAAGGAGTAGAGGTGCTAGGTATGTCATATGAAGCGAGCCTAATTTGAAGTTTCTCATAAGACTTGGAGAGGAGAGAGTATTCACTCTTCAAGGCATTGTGTGCCTTGTCTAGTTCATCTAGATCTTTCACAAGTTTCTCATGATCAACACCAAATTTGGCCTTTTTCCTTTGAAAGCACTTTAGTCTTAGATCTAGCAAGATCTCTAGCTTTAGTGAGCTTGTTAATTTTATCTTGAGGCTCTTCAAGATTTTCTAGCCTCTCTTCAAGAGAAGCTACCGTTTCTTGACTTTCCTCAAGAGCATTTTTAAGAGCATGTATTTCAAGAGAGTCTTCTCTCTCTATTTGGCATTTTTTTCTCAAGAGTGCCATTTAGTTGAGCCATACGAACCATGATATTAGAAACATGCTTTTTAGTATTGCCTTGTAGGTTAAGAATGAAATCATCAAACTCTAGCATTTCTTGTTTCACTTTTAGACTAGCAAGATCAACCCCTAGATCATTTGAAATGTTAGGCATAGAGGGGTTAGGAGATGATACCTCGGAAGATTTAGCCATGAGGCAACTTTCTTCCTCCACATGAAAGACCTCATTGGGAGATTCACTTGTTGATGAAGAGTTAGAGGAGAGAGAGGCAAGGGCAACCAAACCATTTGAGGTTGCATCTTCTTCATCATCAACATCATCATCTCCGGAGGTATACTCTTCTTGAGTTGATAGCACAATAGATGTGTCCAAGGAGGACCTTGCCATGAAGCAATGTGCATTCTTGATTTGAGGATTCTCATTGGGGGATTCAAAGAGAGATGAAGAGGAAAAGTTGGTAGTGACAATGGCGACCACTTCCTTTGAGCTTTCTTCTCCATCATCACTAGAACTTTCAACTTCATCGGAAGAATATTCTTCTTTAGTCACTAGCACAATCCTTGAGGGCCTTTTGCCCTTCTTGCTCTTGTTGAAGAATTTCTTGTTCTTGGGGGGCTTTGAATACTTGCCCTTTGAGTCTTTGCTCTTGTCCTTGGGGATGAGCCTTCCGCCATGAGTCTCCCTATTCTCATAGGGGCACTCGGCAATGAAATGGCGCTTGTCATCACAATTGTAGCAAGATCTTGTTCTTGGGCCCGAACTTGTGAACCCCCTTGAGTTGTTTCTCTTGATGTTGTCTTCCTTGGCCTTGGATGGGTCAACCCAAAAGGTGTTAGCATGGAATGCCATGTGGTCATGGTAGTGGTGTTCCAAGTCTTCCGGATAGGACATACTCCAAGATGCCCTATAAGATTCTTGAGGAATCACTTCTTCAACGGAGTTGACCGCCAAGGCAAGGTTGGACCCTTTTGTCATCCCAAGAGCTCGATTGCGAGAATCATGAGAGTTTTGCTCAAGCACCCTGAGAGCTTGCATCTCGTGCACGACTTGTTGAGAAGTGAGAGAGGGATAGCATTCTCTACCAACAAGAGTCTTGACATCAATGGGTTCAAACGGCATCATGCATTCAATGTACTTCTCCTTGATCCAAGAGTCATTGATGTGGGAGGCACCAAAAAGCCGGAAGGAATCGGCAACGGTGAGAAGTCTTCCATACATAACTTGATCTTCATCCGGTAGCCTCATGAAACCTTCGGCTTTATTCCGAAGAGCATTATACTTGTTCCTTCTCGTGCTCTCACTTCCAATGCAACTAGCGGCCAAACCATCCCAAGCTTCCTTGGCGGTGGTGTAATTCCGAACACGAGACAAATCCTTTGTCCCCACACTAGTTTGAATCATGTGCAAGGCGGTGTTGTTGAGTTGACTATCAACCGCTTCTCTTCTAGTCAACTTGTCGGGGTTGTAGGGCTTGAAGCCTTCCACGATGATTCTCCAAAGTTCATTGGAGGCACTGCGAACATGAGAGCTAAACTCAAATTGCCAAGTATCGAAATTTTCAACGAAAAACTTAGGTGGGTCTCCCCGAATGTTCATATGAGGATGGGGAACCGGAATATCGGGAGATAGAAAAGGTGGAGGTACTCGATTGTAGCTCTCACCTCCACTAGTTTCCCTAGGAGAAGCAATGGGAGGTTTGATAGTGTTTAAGTTATCACCTTCCACGGGTTTGGTAGAGGAGGGTAATGCCGAAGCATCTCCCTCTTCTAACGCACCCGTGTCCTTAACCTCTACGATGGGAGCCTTGGGAGGGCCGAGTCAAAAGCTCGGAAATCATCTTTTTCATGCTTTCCATTTGAGCTTCCATGGAGGACTTCAACGAATTGAAGTCTTCCATGGAGACCATCTTAGCGGCCTCTACCGGAGGCTCCTCGTCCGAGCATACTCTTAGGCGGTTAAGCTCGAAATAAGAGCCGAGGCTCCGATACCAATTGAAAGGATCGTATGCCGCACCTAGAGGGGGGGGTGAATAGGTGCTAACCAATTTTTAGTTCTTTTTCAATTTAGGCTTGACACAAAGGTAAATTCTCTAGATATGCAACTAAGTGAATTTACCTATATGACAAGGTAACCAACCTAGCAAGATATAGCTACGCAATATATAGGAGATAGAATAGGATAGAGGTAACCGAGAGTGAAGCACACGGAGACACGGAGATGATTCCCGTAGTTCCCTTCCTTTGCAAGAAGGTACATCTACGTTTGGAGGAGTGTGGTTGCTACGAAAGCCAAACCAACAGCCATGAAGGCTTCACTCAGATCTCCTATGGGCAACGCCACGAAGGCCTAGCCCACTTCCACTAAGGGATTTCCTCGAGGCGGAAACCGGGCCTTTACAAGGTTCTTGGGGCACACATCCACAACCGAATTGGAGGCTCCCAAATCTGTAACAATACAACAATCAACAACAACAACACATCAACAACAATCAACTAGGGAACCAAAAAGGAACACTAGCAAGAGGGCCCTCAAACAAATGAGGGGGAAATGAAAATCGCTTCGGTGAGGATGTAGATCGGTGTCTTCTCCTTCGAATCTCCAAAGATCAAGAGCTTTGGTTGGGGGAGGAAGGAGATCTTGCAAATCTTGTGTTCTTGAGGTGGCTCTAATGGTGGTGAAGACTTGGCACATATTTGTGCAATGGTTGAGCAAGGAGCAAGGTAGAAGAAGGGGGGGTATAAATACCCCCTTCCAATTTCCAGCCGTTGGGGCTTCCGGGGGGCCGGATAATCCGGCCTAAGTAAGGGCCGGATAATCCGCCCCCCACCCCCCCCGGAAAATCCGGCCTCAGGGACAAAACCAGGTAAATATACGGCCAAATGTCCGGCCCCTGTCCAGAGCTGCTTTTCTTCTGGTCCTTAGCCGATTTCGAGGGCCCCGGATATTTTGGAAATATCCGGCCCGGATAATCCGGCCCTGGGACAAATCCGGGCAAATATCCGGGCAAATGTCCGGCCCCTGTCCAGGGGATACTGAGCCACAATTCCTCAAGTCCTTAGCCAAAAAACTGGGGGCCGGATATTTTGGAAATATCCGGCCCAGATTATCCGGCCTGGTGATCCTGTTACAGCTTCTTTTTGACACGACTTACAACATCCATCACACGTATAAATGTATCTATATAATCCCTGTACCACTTAAACAAACATTAGTGAATCTCATACATTGACATCAAACACACAAACATAATATGAGAGATGTTGTTTCAGAGGGCGCGCCTCGGCACCGCCTCAAACATGGTCGATGCTAACTCACAGATCTGCCCCTCCGGAAGCCAGTTATCCGTCCAGAAGAAAGTACTTGCCCCATCTCCCAACACTGAATAGGTAGCCCCCTCAAAGAGCTGCTTCGCCATCTTGGGCACCTGAATGTTAAGCTCCTTCCACGACTTGGAATCGTCCATACGCTGCAGCCACAGCCATCTGGTCCTCAGAGCCAAGTTCCTCGCATTTTTGGCCGTCTTTCAAATTTCATGCTCTTTGTTTTGAACAATGAATTTGTTGTGGAATCGCTATAAACAGCTCGGTAATATTATTTTGAGATGGCTAGCATGGTTACCGGCCAATATATGGTTGTTTCACGGGGTGGACATAGGGCATAATTCTTCCGGGGGCAAGGTTTTGAAGTGGGAGCATTTCATTCGAATATTCAAGAAAATTCACATTTTTTTCAAAGGATACTAAATGATTTTAATAATTTTCACTCAGCCCTTCGTGGGTATACCCTTATTGATTCATGCCTGAGTAATGCTATGGTGGCTTGAACTAACTGACACAAATGGTATATCCCACATCCAACAAAAAAAAGCAGTGTGAATCATACGCTTAGGCATAAAACTAAGCACGACGGTGACCAAATGCTTAGCTTTGGGCCTAAATGGCCCATGAAGCAATGAGCGGAGAAAAAAGCAGGTGCACATCGGTCCGTCCTCTGTAGCCCCGACCTAATCAAAGAGGCGGCGCCCTCCATTGCAGCTCTCCACCGCCACCACTCACCTCTCTCCTGCCGCTGGTGAATCCCCTCCCGCGTCGCCCTCCACCTCTTCCCTCCAGGCGGCCGTGACCCTGGTCTCTTCCTCTATGTAGCAAACTTGTTCTCCTCGTGTCTCCTCTCGCTACCCAAATCGTGGACAATGCCTTTCTCTAGTAGCTGGCTCATTCCCCTCATCTCCTCTCCATATAGATCAAGGTCAATCTACTCTTCTACTAGGGAACGAAAGAGGATATGTGAGGGCAAGTTTGAGAGGCAGCCTACATGTGTGGCGGCTACGACCTGGGAAGCAGGAGAGAATAGATGGATTGATAGTAGTGCCTCCATGACAATAGGTTTTCTTGATGGGCCACTGTTTCTTGCTTATATATATGCCTAGTTTGTGCTTAAGCAGTGGTTAAGCTCGCTTAAAGAGGCAATTCCTCTGAGCCGAGCCTAACCGTTTTTTTGAACCTTGCCTACGCCAGGTAAGTCTGGGTCACCTACATGTGTGGTACCGGCCAATATATATAGTTGTTTCATGGATACGAAATGATTTAATACTCTCTTCATCCCTAAAAGAATATCGGAGAACTGATGTATCTATACAGTAAAGTAAATTTAGATAAACTTGTGACGTCCTTCTATGAACAGAGGCAGTATTTTTCACTCGTAGTACCAGTATAGAACATTGTTGTAGACATGCATGAATGGTATTGGTCCGGGCACCAAGACAACAACCAGAATTGCCGTATGAGCAACAAAGATGAGATTCATGACAAAAGGATGATCAGTTCAGTTCAGTTCAGTTCAGCCTTTGAAGCTATATAAATTCCAAACAGATACTCCTTCGAACCGGCACACACTAAGGAAAAAGGAAAAACCCATAAACTGTACAGAAGGGCACACACTAAGGGCTCCTTTGATTTAAAGGATAGGAAAAGCATAGGAATAGGAAAGGTTTAGGATTGGAATGGCATGTCTAATTGAATCCTATAGGAAGATGAAGTTTGTTTGATTGTAGCAAAGGAATTTTTCCATGAGGCATGAGCTAATGCTTTTTTCCTATAGGAATTACACTACAAGATTCCTATAGGATTTTTTCCTATAGAATATGTTCCTATGAATCAAACAACATGTATAGGAAATTTTTCCATAGGAACCAAATCCTACACAATTCCTATGCAAATCCTTTGAATCAAAGGAGCCCTAAGGAAAAACCCATAAACTGTACAGAAGAGGAGATGAAAACGAGACAAATGTAAAACTGCTCAGTGGGACACCTAATGTAAAACGAGATATAAATTGTACGGAAGAGGAGTAAGATGGTGGTC
>NC_061512.1:120257691-120295050 GCF_022539505.1 Lolium rigidum
ATTCATTTAGTTCTCTAATAAGAACTAGTTGGGTTCTTAAATAGAATTGGTCTATATGTAGCAAGTATTAGCAGGTGTATTACTATGGTTGATTATGGGTATCATATCTAAGAATGATGGTCAAGATGGTTCTATAGATTACCTATTAGGGTTTACTATGGTTTCACAATTGCTTCACTGAGTAATCTCTAATGGTTTCTAAGCTAAGTGGCTTATCATTTTCTAAGTAGGGTGTAGTGGAATAGGAGCATGTGATGTGCATTACTACACAAGATTGGTATTAGGGTTTATCATTATGGTGCTACTAGGGTTTGATGATTGAGGTTGACCTTAATTGTATGGTATATAGGATAGTGGTTAGTGGTACTAATTCCATTCACAAGTTAGGGTTTATACTTGGGTGTCATTATTGGATCATATAGGTTTTAATCAAAAATAGAGACATGAAATGATAAATTCATGTGAATTGGTTTTATGTTGGTGGATCATGAACATGCATTCAATTGTTGCTTATTAGGGTTCTATATGTCAAGTAATTCTCACATGATCACATGTGGCATATCACTAGGGTTTTAGAGTTGCTTCTAAGGTGGAATGAGCACATGAAATAATGGGATCAGGTCTTACTCAAATTGAAACTAGAGTTTCTAAATTATGGTATAACTCCTAAAATGATAATTGATAATAGAGTTGTAGTTACTACTTACTTTGAATCAAAATTAGTGATGGTTTAATATTTTATTAATCTTCACAAGATTTAATAATTAGAGTACTCCTATGTTGGTTTAATTAAGAATCAGGGTTTAATAATTGTTATTAGGGTTTAAAATAATTAACTTGTTAACTAAAGATGTTTAAGTAAATAAGTTTTGATTTACCAAAATAATATTGGCTTATAATATTTTCTTGAGGTTTTACTATTTAAAGAAAATAGAAAATAGTAATTTGCAAATTAGGGTTTATGAATTACCACTAATAATTAAGTTAATGAAAATATGATAAATAAAATTAATCTAAACATTTTACTTAGTTACTGAATAGTTAAAATTTAATTTTAAAACTTCACTAATTGTTGAATTCAATTTGCATTTTAAATAATTGAAATGGCATAATTAATAAGGTTAAAAATAAGTGAATTTTATTTTGACACACATTTTTGTTTTATATTTTATTTGAATAGAGTTTATTTTTGTGAGCATTTTGATATATTATTCATATTTTTCTGAGTTGAAATGAAATTTCTATGATTTTGCAAAGTTTCATCTATTTACTGGTTTTAAAATTAAAGAGAAATACTAAAGCTACCGCTTCGCACCCTAGCTACAGAGACTGACCCGTGGGGCCAATGGACACGTAGGCTGCCAGCTGGGCTTGGACCGAGTCAACAAGAGAAACAAACCCCACCGGCCACGTCACCTCGCCGGAAGGTCTCCGGCGATCGACGGAGACGGTGTTTCTGGCGATCTAGAGCTCCCCGGGAAGAGCGGCTTGTTGCGTTTGAACGAGGAGACGATGGCGAACCTATCGGTGGCAGCGCCCCTCGAAATGGTCACCGGAGCTAGCTCCGGCAACGAGGTCTGCGGCGGCGAGCTCCGGCCAAAACGCAAAATGAAGCTAGGATGAAAGATAAATCGAGATAAAAGGCTCCAGAGGTGCGGAATCTCACTCTGATGATGATGATGTGCTCGACGGGGTGGATGGAGGACGGAGACGAGCCCTAGCTCGCCATTCCCGGTGATGTGCTGCAAGGGGAAAAACTCAAATTGGCATCACCCTGGGCTCCCCTACTCGATTCCTTCCATGAGGATGATCTGCAGGCTCTGGCGCATCCTCCAAGCCACTCGACGGTCTCCGGTGTGCTCTCAATCGACGGCTAGCCGGAGAACGGCCGTCGGTGATGTTTCTTGATTGCGAGAGATATAAAGGATCTGGGAAGGAATGGATGGGCGGCGAAGCTTTAGGGTTTCCAGGGGAAGCTCTTGACCTATTTATAGAGCTCGAGGCGATCAGGATTGACGACGCGACGGCGGCGTCTGGCCGAGATGCACGGTAATGGCGGCGTTAGTTCTGGGCGTGAATCTTGACGTAGTTGGATAGGACGGACGCGAGAGGAGTTGGGCACGGTTCTGAGATGTCCTGCGACGTCCAGGTCGTCCTTATCGCCGCCGGGGTCGTGGCCTATCGGCGCGAGCGTGCTTGTCGACGCCGGGGAAGAAGAAGAAGGTGGCTTTCTTCTTCGCACGATTCTTAAAGCGAATCGGTACGGTGGGCTGGTGCTTGGTTCGTGGACCGGGCTACTCGGTGGGCTTGCGTGGACGTGGTGGTGATGGGTCTGCTGTGGTGCTGAGGTCCACCAAGTAAGTTTCCCTCCAATTCTCTTTTAAATTTCTGTTTTGAATTCTGTTTTGTTTTCTATTTTCTGGTTTGAATTCAAATTTGATTTCTGCTTTGTTTTGTAGGTTCAAAACTATTTGAATATCAATATCATTTTATGATAATACCCACTGCATTGTTTTGTTTTTAAAACAACCATTTATAATGGATTAACTTTAGTTCTTATAAAGCACAAGTTAAAATTCAAATAGATATGAATTTTAGGGTTCAATTCAATTACTTTAAATTTAGGAATCAATTCTGTTTTAAAAGATCTAAAATTGATAACATGTGAATGGTGAACATATTATATTTTGCAAGTGCTTTACCATATTGATTATTCACATAAAAATTAATTATGGCTAGGGTTTAACAAATAGTAAAGGAAATGGGATTGGTTCATGATTTTATGTGAGTGATTATTTCTAGGGTTTAAGAAAATGGTTGAACAAACTCTATAATTATCAATCTTGCTTAGCAACTTCTAGCTTAAATTATCTGAGATAGATCTTATGCTCATCATGGTTAACTCAACTACTTATCTGAATACTATTTTATTTGGTTCACTCAACAAGGTATTTGGATAGCAAAGTAAAATAGGGTATTGGGTTCATCCTACTCACCAAATGGTATTTAATACTAAGCATTTATAACTTGGTTTATACTTGTGATCCATGATACACAAGTGGGGACATAATATTTTATGTAGGGTGGATACTACATGAAAAGGTTTAGGGTTTTGCATAAGCTTCACTAAATTGAAGTATAAATAGGCATGAGGTATGGTAGGGTTATATTTATAATCCAAGTTAATCCATGGGTTGGAATTCAAATGTAGTTTAGGGTTTAAGTAGTGATCACCAATTTGATACACAACTAGGATTAGAATATGAGCATAAGCTTTGGTTATGTTTCACTAATGGCTCTCATCTACAAGATCAAAGGTTGGTTTAAACAAGTAAGATGTAATACTACTCTAAAATTCTCTAGGGTAGACATGGCTATGGTTAGCATCTATAATCTCTCTCACTTCTAAATGTCTTGTAATAGCCTAAGGTCCTACTCAAGATATGATGATATGATCCTCTAAATATATGGTTTGCCTAGGGATTCTACCTTGGTAACTTCTGTAGCTTGTTCTTCAGAAAATCTGATAAACCTGCATCTTGTGGTATGCCTCCACCTCCTAGCTTCTTCATCTTGATCCTAGCTAATCACATGGAGTGGCTCTATGTGTTTTTTCCCATGTATCATGGTACTTGATGAGCAAATGGATGAAGGTGTGGCTCTATTTATAGGCTTGGGCAAGCTCTAGTATCATGACACATAGGTGGTGACTCTTGTGTTGGTTTGATGAGTAAGGTGCTTGGGTGTCATGCCCTCATCCATAGCAATCCTTTGAGCATGAGGTGGCAAAGCTTGGGATGCAAGTCATGTAGATATTTTCATCCTATGTGGCAAGATCATTATCCTCTCATATGATTTATTTTTGGTTAGCCAAGTGGCATTTGTTACTAAATATCTTGTGGATGGTTTTATTATTGTGGATGAGTCACTATATCATATTGGATTGGATTTATATTATAATATTGATTAAAAGATCAAGGTTGAAGGTTATTCCTCAAATTTGGATAGTTGGTGTTTGATTTCACCAAGGCATGATCATAAGTGTTTCAAAATACTCATAGTCAGTTTGATTCAAATAGTTTGAACTATAAATCGTAATGTAAATGGATTTAGTTTTATGATATTTCATATACTTAATAAGTTATGATTTAAATAAGAATGTGTGGATTTTATGCACTTTAGACCCTGTGGTTTACCTTATTTGGTAATAAGTTTAGAAGTGAATTAATTTACACACAAAGGTAGTTGCTAACTTTTAAGTGTTAATAAGTTAGGGTTTGATTCTTAAAGAATGTGTTGTGGTAAATATAATTCCATTTGATCTAATCCATAGATCAAATCACCTCAACCCAAAACAAGGTTTTAACAAAGATCACAATGAAGTTTATAGCGCTTGACTTGATGATCTACTTCAATTCCAGCAAGTCAAGTGAAACTTCAGTTACTGTGGTAAGTTTTATTTGAAAGCGCGAAAATTCCCCGGATTTTCTATGCATGAATGCAATGCACACTTTGGTGTTCTCTCATTTTATTGCCTCTAAACCTGGGATATTACAACTATAGTCCAGAGTTGGTTAAGCAGTTCTTTGCTACTTTGGCCATCAGGAAAGATGCTGAGCACACTATGGAATGGATGTATGGCTCCACTCACTGTCATGCAACCCTGCGCCGGTTTGCCTCTATTCTTGGACTTCCTGAAGGAGGAGGCCGTAGCCTCCATGGTCCTCAGAAGACGGATAATAATGTGCTGTTTGATCTCTATACCTCTTCTGGAGCAGTTGGTACTTCCACGGGGCTGCTTCCTGATACGTCTCCGACGTATCGATAATTTCTTATGTTCCATGCCACATTATTGATGATATCTACATGTTTTATGCATACTTTATGTCGTATTTATGCATTTTCCAGCACTAACCTATTAACGAGATGCCGAAGAGCCAGCTTGTCGTTTTCTCGCTGTTTTTGGTTTCAGAAATCCTAGTAAGGAAATATTCTCGGAATTGGACGAAATCAAAGCCCAGGGGCCTATTTTTCCACGAAGCTTCCAGAAGACCGAAAGGGAAACGAATTGAGGCGACGAGGCGGCGACACGCCAGGGCGGCGCGACCCACCTCCTGGCCGCGCGACCCTGTTGTGTGGGCCCCTCGCGTCGCCTCTTGACCTGCCCTTCCGCCTACTTAAAGCCTCTGTCGCGAAACCCCCAGTACCGAGAGCCACGATACGGAAAACCTTCCAGAGATGCCGCCGCCGCCAATCCCATCTCGGGGGATTCAGAGATCGCTCTCCGGCACCCTGCCGGGAGAGGGGAATCATCTCCCGGAGGACTCTTCACCGCCATGGTCGCCTCCGGAGTGATGAGTGAGTAGTTCACCCCCGGACTATGGGTCCATATCAGTAGCTAGATGGTCGTCTTCTCCTTATGTGCTTCATTGTCGGATCTTGTGAGCTGCCTAACATGATCAAGATCATCTATCTGTAATGCTATATGTTGTGTTTGTCGGGATCCGATGGATAGAGAATACTATGTTATGTTGATTATCAATCTATTACCTATGTGTTGTTTATGATCTTGCATGCTATCCGTTATTAGTAGAGGCTCTGGCCAAGTTTTTACTCTTAACTCCAAGAGGGAGTATTTATGCTCGATAGTGGGTTCATGCCTCCATTAAATCTGGGACAGTGACATAAAGTTCTAAGGTTGTGGATGTGCTGTTGCCACTAGGGATAAAACATTTATGCTATGTCCGAGGATGTAGTTATTGATTACATTACGCACCATACTTAATGCAATTGTCTCGTTGTTTACAACTTAATACCGGAAGGGGTTCGGATGATAACCTCGAAGGTGGACTTTTTAGGCATAGATGCATGCCGGATAGCGGTCTATGTACTTTGTCGTAATGCCCAATTAAATCTCACTATACTCATCATATCATGTATGTGCATGGTCATGCCCTCTCTATTTGTCAATTGCCCAACCGTAATTTGTTCACCCAACATGCTATTTATCTTATGGGAGAGACACCTCTAGTGAACCGTGGACCCCGGTCCATTTTTTTACATCGAATACAATCTATCGCAATACTTGTTCTACTCGTTTTCTCGCAAACAATCAGCATCCACACTATACATCTAATCCTTTGTTACAAAGCAAGCTCGGTGAGATTGACAACCTCATCTGTTTCGTTGGGGCAAAGTACTTTGGTTGTGTTGTGCAGGTTCCACGTTGGCGCCGGAATCCCCGGTGTTGCGCCACACTACATCCCGCCGCCATCAACCTTCGACGTGCTTCTTGACTCCTACCGGTTCGATTAAACCTTGGTTTCTTACTGAGGGAAAACTTGCTACTGTGCGCATCATACCTTCCTCTTGGGGTTCCCAACGAACGTGTGCATTACACGCCATCAAGCATATTTTCTGGCGCCGTTGCCGGGGAGATCAAGACACGCTGCAAGGGGAGTCTCCACAATCCAACCTCTTTACTTTGTTTTTGTCTTGCTTTATTTTATTTACTTTCTTGTTTGCTGCATTATATCAAAACACAAAAAAATTAGTTGCTAGCTTTACTTTATTTACTGTCTTGCACTTTATAACAAAAACACAAAAAAATTAGTTACTTGCATTTGCTTTACTTATTTCAACATGTTTCCTTTTAATTTTACTGTAAAGGATATACCTGTGGGACAAGGGTCTATAATTGGAAGAGATAATATAGAAGAATTTTTCACCCATGTTAGTATGCATGAAGATCTTAAAGATATACCCCTTGCAAAAGTTGTCCCTACTTATGAAGATGCCTCTGTTTGTTTGGTACGCATGATGGAAACTAGATTTATTAGTCTCAAACCCATGATACAACACATGTTTCTTACACTTTCTGATATGGAGCGGGGAGAGAAGAGAGATTTTGTTCTAAAAGTCTTAGTGCGAGAATTTGCGGATATAGCTAAAGAAGCTAGAAAAGTTTTTAGTAAGCATGAGAGGCTTGGTACAATCACCGATTTTAAAAGAACACTTGAAAAAATGGATATGGATAGAATTAAGTACACTAGTAGTGTTAATAATGGTGGGGAGATTAAAGCACCAATACCATGTAAGCTCCTAGCGATGCATGAAGCTCTAGATGATAATTACGCTTGGCTTGTTCCTGAAAATTTGTTTGATGAGAGTAGCAAGCCCAAGACTAATGAAAAGGGAGCCGCTGAAACTTATGTATCCAAAATACTATGCATGGTTGAGAAAACTCCAAACCCCTCTGTCGATGCATCATCTCTTGATAACACTTGATATACACTTTCCGCGCCTAGCCGAAAGGCGTTAAAGAAAACGCTTATGGGAGACAACCCATGTTTTTACTACAGTACTTTTATTTTATATTTGAGTCTTGGAAGTTGTTACTACCGTAGAAACCTCTCCTTATCTTAGTTTTGTGCATTGTTGTGCCAAGTAAAGTCGTTGATAGTAAGGTTCATACTAGATATGGATTACCGCGTAGAAACAGCATTTCTTTGTCGTCACGAATTTCGACCTGCCTCTCTCGTAGGTAGCTCATAAAAATATGCCAATTTACGTGCGTGATCCTCGGATATGTACGCAATTTTCATTCAATTTGAGCATTTTCATTTGAGCAAGTCCGGTGCCTCAATAAAATCCATCTTTACGGACTCGTTCGTTTTTGACAGATTCTCGCCTTTTATTTCGCATTGCCTCTTTTGCTATGATGGATGAATTTCTTTGTACCATTAATGTCCAGTAGCTTTGTGCAATGTCCAGAAGTGTTAAGAATGATTATGTCACCTCTGAACATGTCAATTTTTATTATGCACTAACCCTCTAATGAGTTGTTTCGAGTTTGGTGTGGAAGAAGTTTTCAAGGATCAAGAGAGGAGGATGATACAATATGATCAAGGAGAGTGAAAGCTCTAAGCTTGGGGATGCCCCGGTGGTTCACCCCTGCATATTTTAATAAGACTCAAGCGTCTAAGCTTGGGGATGCCCAAGGCATCCCCTTCTTCATCGACAACATTATCAAGTTCCTCCCCTGAAACTATATTTTTATTCCATCACATCTTATGTGCTTTGCTTGGAGCGTCGGTTTGTTTTTGTTTTTGTTTTGTTTGAATAAAATGGATCCTAGCATTCATTGTGTGGGAGAGAGACACGCTCCGTTGTTGCATATGGACAAATATGTCCTTAGGCTTTACTCATAGTATTCATGGCGAAGGTTGAATCTTCTTCGTCAAATTGTTATATGGTTGGAATCGGGAAATGCTACATGTAGTAATTCTAGAATGTCTTGAATAATTTGATACTTGGCAATTGTTGTGCTCATGTTTAAGCTCTTGCATCATATACTTTGCAACCATTAATGAAGAAATACAAAGAGCTTGCTAAAATTTGGTTTGCATATTTGGTCTCTCTAAAGTCTAGATAATTTCTAGTATTGAGTTTTGAACAACAAGGAAGACGGTGTAGAGTCTTATAATGTTTACAATATGTCTTTTATGTGAGTTTTTCTCGCACCGGTTCATCCTTGTGTTTGTTTCAAATAACCTTGCTAGCCTAAACCTTGTATCGAGAGGGAATACTTCTCATGCATCCAAAATCCTTGAGCCAACCACTATGCCATTTGTGTCCACCATACCTACCTACTACATGGTATTTCTCCGCCATTCCAAAGTAAATTGCCTGAGTGCTACCTTTAAAATTTCCATTCTTTACCTTTGCAATATATAGCTCATGGGACAAATAGCTTAAAAAAAATTGTGGTATTGAATATGTACTTATGCACCTTATCTCTTATTAAGTTGCTTGTTGTGCGATAACCATGTTCCTGGGGACGCCATCAACTACTCTTTGTTGAATATCATGTGAGTTGCTATACATGTCCGTCTTGTCTGAAGTAAGGGAGATTTACCACTCATTTAATGGTTAGAGCATGCATAATGTTAGAGAAGAACATTGGGCCACTAACTAAAGCCATGATCCATGGTGGAAGTTTCAGTTTTGGACATATATCCTCAATCTCATATGAGAACATTAATTGTTGCTACATGCTTATGCATTAAAGAGGAGTCCATTATCCGTTGTCTATGTCTGTCCCGATATGGATGTCTAAGTTGAGAATAATCAAAAGCGAGAAATCCAAATGCGAGCTTTCTCCTTAGACCTTTGTACAGAGCGGCATAGAGGTACCCCTTTGTGACACTTGGTTAAAACATGTGTATTGCGATGATAATCCGGTAATCCGAGCTAATTAGGACAAGGTGCGGGCACTATTAGTATACTATGCATGAGGCTTGCAACTTGTAAGATATAATTTACATGATACATATCCTTTATTACTACCGTTGACAAAATTGTTTCTTGTTTCCAAAACCAAAGCTCTAGCACAAATATAGCAATCAATGCTTCCTCTCGCGAAGGGCCTTTCTTTTACTTTTATGTTGAGTCAGTTCACCTATCTCTCTCCACCTCAAGAAGCAAACACTTGTGTGAACTGTGCATTGATTCCTACATACTTGCATATTGCACTTGTTATATTACTTTACATTGACAATATCCATGAGATATACATGTTATAAGTTGAAAGCAACCGCTGAAACTTAATCTTCCTTTGTGTTGCCTCAATACCTTTACTTTGATTTATTGCTTTATGAGTTAACTCTTATGCAAGACTTATTGATGCTTGTCTTGAAAGTACTATTCATGAAAAGTCTTTGCTTTATGATTCAGTTGTTTACTCATGTCATTACCATTGTTTTGATCGCTGCATTCATTACATATGCTTACAATAGTATGATCAAGGTTATGATGGCATGTCACTCCGTAAATTATCTTTGTTATCGTTTACCTGCTCGGGACAAGCAGGAACTAAGCTTGGGGATGCTGATACGTCTCCGTCGTATCGATAATTTCTTATGTTCCATGCCACATTATTGATGATATCTACATGTTTTATGCATACTTTATGTCGTATTTATGCATTTTCCGACACTAACCTATTAACGAGATGCCGAAGAGCCGATCTGTTGTTTCGCTCGTTTTTGGTTTCAGAAATCCTAGTAAGGAAATATTCTCGGAATTGGACGAAATCAATGCCCAGGGGCCTATTTTGCCACGAAGCTTCCAGAAGACCGAAAGGGAAACTAATTGAGGCGACGAGGCGGCGACACGCCAGGGCGGCACGGCCCACCTCCTGGCCGCGCGGCCCTATTGTGTGGGCCCCTCGCGTCGCCTCTTGACCTGCCCTTCCGCCTACTTAAAGCCTCTGTCGCGAAACCCCCAGTACCGAGAGCCACGATACGGAAAACCTTCCAGAGACGCCGCCGCCGCCAATCCCATCTCAGGGGATTCAGGAGATCGCCTCCGGCACCCTGCCGGAGAGGGGAATCATCTCCCGGAGGACTCTTCACCGCCATGGTCGCCTCCGGAGTGATGAGTGAGTAGTTCACCCCCGGACTATGGGTCCATAGCAGTAGCTAGATGGTCGTCTTATCCTTATGTGCTTCATTGTCGGATCTTGTGAGCTGCCTAACATGATCAAGATCATCTATCTGTAATGCTATATGTTGTGTTTGTCGGGATTCGATGGATAGAGAATACTATGTTATGTTGATTATCAATCTATTACCTATGTGTTGTTTATGATCTTGCATGCTCTCCGTTATTAGTAGAGGCTCCGGCCAAGTTTTTACTCTTAACTCCAAGAGGGAGTATTTATGCTCGATAGTGGGTTCATGCCTCCATTAAATCGGGACAGGTGACAGAAAGTTCTAAGGTTGTGGATGTGTCTGTTGCCACTAGGGATAAAATATTGATGCTATGTCCGAGGATGTAGTTATTGATTACATTACGCACCATACTTAATGCAATTGTCTCGTTGTTTACAACTTAATACCGGAAGGGGTTCGGATGATAACCTCGAAGGTGGACTTTTTAGGCATAGATGCATGTCGGATAGCGGTCTATGTACTTTGTCGTAATGCCCAATTAAATCTCACTATACTCATCATATCATGTATGTGCATGGTCATGCCCTCTCTATTTGTCAATTGCCCAACTATAATTTGTTCACCCAACATGCTATTTATCTTATGGGAGAGACACCTCTAGTGAACTCGTGGACCCCGGTCCATTCTTTTACATCGAATACAATCTATCGTAATACTTGTTCTACTGTTTTTCGCAAACAATCATCATCCACACTATACATCTAATCCTTTGTTACAGCAAGCCGGTGAGATTGACAACCTCACTGTTTCGTTGGGGCAAAGTACTTTGGTTGTGTTGTGCAGGTTCCACGTTGGCGCCGGAATCCCTGGTGTTGCGCCGCACTACATCCCGCCGCCATCAACCTTCGACGTGCTTCTTGACTCCTACTGGTTCGATTAAACCTTGGTTTCTTACTGAGGAAAAATTTGCTACTGTGCGCATCATACCTTCCTCTTGGGGTTCCCAACGAACGTGTGCATTACACGCCATCACTTCCCATCTACGGTCAGTTGCTCCGTTTCTTTCGAGCCACCATTGCTCCAAGTGGTGGAAACAATGATGCACTCCGGGGAGCTCTTGTGGATCTTATGCATCTTAGTCTTAAGTGTGTTCGTGATCCTAATGAGGAACGTGACTTCTCTCTTGATGTCATGGATTACATCTTCCATGAGATTCATGATGCTATGGTCTCCCGGACCACCATACCTTATGCACCATATATCCAGCTCCTCATCAACAACTCTGTGTCTATGAATGAAGACTTGAGCCGGTTCCCATTGGTGAAGCACACCGTCAAGAAGGCCTACAAGCTTAAGTCGGCTCCTCGTGCTGCACCTGCTCCGGATTCCTTTATGGGAGATGCTCGCTCTAGTGGTTTTGCTCCTGCTCGCCATGTTGATCTTCCTGCCATGAAGAAACAAGTGAAGAAGCTCAGTTGGTTCCAGCGTCACATCCTCTGCATGAATATTGAGATCCATAAGGAGAACTATGCAGCCAGCCGTGAGCGTTCGAGATTCGAGCATACTCGGGCGGTCATTCTTCATAAGCTCGGTGGTGAGCAAGGACCTTCGCCTCAGCCTCCTGTTCACCCAGGTTACAGTGGGTGGCATTCTTCTCAGGTTCCGTGGAATGATCTTGAGGACTGCATTCAGAGGGCCAACTACACTCGCAACTCTCCGGAGGCCCCTGACACTGATGAAGAAGAAGAAGAAGAGGCGTACCAGTCCGACGATGAAGATGGCTCCGAGTGATCTCCATGGGGCGAGTAGCATCGCGCTTGTCCCCTTTTTGGCGTTTCGATGCCAAAGGGGGAGAAGTGTTCTATTAGGAACTCTCTCGGGGATTTGCATGGTTTGGGCACAAGCATATGCGTTTATCACTCTTTTATTGCTTGTGTTCCCTCTTATTTGAACTATTTGGTTTGGTTGTGTTTCGTTTCAAACTATGTGCTATGTGGTGTGAGACATTGTTAAGGTTTTCGGATTTCTATATGTTGAGATCAAGGTTATTATATTGTGTGTGATGCTATATCTCCGTATTATATATCTCCACATGGGTATGATTTCTATCACCTTATCTCAAACTCATATATGTCTATGTCTCTCTTGTTTGAGCTCATGTTGGATACCTCTTGTGTTGAGGCACCCCGCACCTATGTGTTGTGCATTTGTCTTCAAATGCAAATTATTTATATGCACACATGTAGGGGGAGTGCCCCTATGTTTTGCCATCATGCTTGTCTCTATAGTGATTCTCTTGCAAATCTGTATATTGTTATCAAACACCAAAAAGGGGGAGATTGAAAGAACATCTCTCATATTATGTTTTGTGTGTTTGATGTCAATGTATGAGATTCACTAATGTTTGTTTAAGTGGTACAGGGATTATATAGATACATTTATATGTGTGATGGATGTTGTAAGTCGTGTCAAAAAGAAGCTGTAACAAGATCACCAGGCCGGATAATCCGGGCCGGATATTTCCAAAATATCTGGCCCCCAGTTTTTCGGCTAAGGACTTGAGGAATTGTGGCTCAGTATCCCTTGGACAGGGGCCGCACATTTGCCCGGATATTTGCCCGGATTTTTCCCAGGGCCGGATTATCCGGGCCGGATATTTCCAAAATATCCGGCCCCCTCGAAATCGGCTAAGGACCAGAAGAAAAGCAGCTCTGGACAGGGGCCGAACATTTGGCCGGATATTTACCTGGTTTTGTCCCTGAGGCCGGATTTTCCGGGGGGGGGGATTATCCGGCCCTTACTTAGGCCGGATTATCCGGCCCCCCGGAAGCCCCAACGGCTGGAAATTGGAAGGGGGTATTTATACCCCCTTCTTCTACCTTGCTCCTTGCTCAATCATTGCACAAATATCTGCCAAGTCTTCACCACCATTAGAGCCACCTCAAGAACACAAGATTTGCAAGATCTCCTTCCTCCCCCAACCAAAGCTCTTGATCTTTGGAGATTCGAAGGAGAAGACACCGATCTACATCCTCACCGAAGCGATTTTCATTTCCCCCTCATTTGTTTGAGGGCCCTCTTGCTAGTGTTCCTTTTTGGTTCCCTAGTTGATTGTTGTTGATGTGTTGTTGTTGTTGATTGTTGTATTGTTACAGATTTGGGAGCCTCCAATTCGGTTGTGGATGTGTGCCCCAAGAACCTTGTAAAGGCCCAGTTTCCACCTCGAGGAAATCCCTTAGTGGAAGTGGGCTAGGCCTTCGTGGCGTTTCCCATAGGAGATCTGAGTGAAGCCTTCGTGGCTGTTCATTTGGCTTTCGTAGCAACCACACTCCTCCAAACGTAGACGTACCTTCTTGCAAAGGAAGGGAACTACGGGAATCATCTCCGTGTCTCCGCGTGCTTCACTCCCGGTTACCTCTATCCTATTCTATCTCCTATATATTGCGTAGCTATATCTTGCTAGGTTGGTTACCTTGTCATATAGGTAAATTCACTTAGTTGCATATCTAGAGAATTTACCATTGTGTAAAGCCTAAATTGAAAAAGAACTAAAAATTGGTTAGCACCTATTCACCCCCTCTAGGTGCGGCATACGATCCTTTCACCCTCAGACAGAGAAGGGTCCGCGAGGGCTTGGCAGGGAGTTGGTTAGACGACATTCCTCCGGATCTGAGCGCAGTGGCTATCGGAGAGCTCTTCCAGCTGGCAGATCGTCTGACGGGCATTGCCCTTGCTGAGGGCGTGGAGGATGCTTTCCGATGGAGATGGGAGCATGACCACCGTTACTCGCCGCGATCCTGTTATCGTGCGATGTTCGGAGCTAGAGTGGAGATGGCTGGAGTGGTTCAGATTTGGTGGTCCAAAGCTCCGCCAAATTGGAGGGTATTCCTGTGGCTGGCAGCCAAGAACAGGTGCTGGACGGTGTAACTCCCCACTTTTGCAACCTTGTTTATTTGTCCTTAATGCAAAAATTAGGGGGAACAAAAACTTTTTCTATAAACTAATTAGATGAATTGCCTTGATCTGGTTGTTATGATGAATTGCTTTGATCTGTTGGTAGATGTATTGTCTTGATTTGCTTGTTGAATTTTGTCTTGAGCTACCTCATAGAACAACACCTCTAGTGTTCAAACAAACAACTCACCTAATAAAACACATGTGTGGCTTAGGGAAATTGTTTTCCTTTTTACTACATCAAACTCTTCTCCTGATGGCAACCTGAGTGTGCCATCTTGATTTTTCTCCTTGTGGCACAATCTAGCTCAATCATCCTTAATTCAAAACTTGGGATCATCTACCCCTAGCTACATCCCTCTCTTATACCCACTCATCCTTGTTGGTTTTGAGGCCATGTCGACCATCTGTGTTGACAGGCTTAAAATGTCCAGACTTTGGCAATTGATCTCTAAGCACTCACAACTCGTTTTAGCTGACCTCAATGCATTGATCTCATCTGTGCAATACCATCTATAACTTCCACGTCTTGCATGTCCCATTCTACTCTTGCAACTCTTATACTCCATTGATCTTGTACCCTATCAAATGTTTAACCTCAAGATCACTTTCTGCACTTTCGCCTCTTGTGTTTATTCAAGTTTAATCTCCGCAAAACCAAGAGTGGAATGATGGGTACATTTTGTAGCCACCATCTACCCTTGAGAACACTCCTCCCTAAATTAGTTTTCTCTCTCAAAAACCCTATTGTTTTTCCTTCTCTAGTTTTGATCACAAAACTACCTCTAGTTTTATTAAATCTTTTCAAGATATTTCTTCAAAGAAAACAAGGAACTGAAATGGATTTTGTTTTTCATCCCATTTCTACCAAGTACTGATTTCTAAAACATTATTTTCTATCTTGCTTTCTTTTTAGCAAGAGGCTTGTTTATGGTACCTATACCATTTCTTGTTTTCCTCTAGCTTATTTTTCCATTAGAGAAAAACTCTACTTTACTTGAGAAAGTAAGTAGAACATTTTTAACTCCTATGATCCAACTAGTTTACTCTCAACATTTTCAAATTCCATTCCACTTGAGTTCTTTCCCAATTGTCCATAGACAATTGAGGTGTTTCAAATACTTTTCAAATGAATTCTATTTCAAATGGCAACTCTTGCACATCTTGTATACATCCCTGATCTACCCCATAATATCTCTTCATCCTCCAATTCTTGATCAAATGGATGATCATTTGATACTTTCAAATCACTCCCAATTGACCTCTTATTTGAAGAACAAGTTATATTTCATCATACCCATCACAATCCTCTATTCTTTTCCATTATCACATTGACCTCATGAATTGATGATTTATGTCACCATATTCATCATGGTTATTGTATCATTATTTCCATCACTATCCTTCTAAATCTTGGACACTTCATCACTTGTAGAAACCTATTTTCTTTGCATAACACAAGTGGTGTTGTGTGTCTTGCATAGGCACTTGAGCACCATGTGTCTCATCTTGTTTGGAGTAGTCAAGTCTCAAAATCTTGTGGCGGCCATCTCCAAAATAGCTTGCACATGAAAACTTGTACACCACCATCACCAGCACACTCTTCCTCCATCTCTAGCTCTTTTATACTTTCATACACATCATCTAAGCCACCATCTTGGCAAGAAATAATGTGGCTTCACTATACTCAACATGCATGTTGGAAACTCCCTTTGATGATTCATTTTAGAGTGGCACATGAAGGAGCCGGCCATGGCAACAAATTCGGCCAGCCTTTCCTCTTCATTTCCTTCCTCCACAAGTCTTGCCTCCCACCTAACCCAATCAATAAATGGGCAGCCACCCACCTTGGCCAATCAAAAAAGGAGGCAACCACCCCTCTCCCTCTATAAATTGGCCCTTGGCCGGCCACTCCTCCCCTTTGCTTCATTTCTTCTCACTCTCCACTCCCTCACACTCTTCTCCTCCACTTCCCCACGAGCTGCTGCTCCTCCCAAGCTCCATGGCCAGCCATGGCCATGGAAAGCCACCAAGATGAACCTCCCCTCCTCCCTCAAGCTCCTCCTCACCATGAGAGCATCCCTCTCCTTCTTCTCCCCAACCCTAGATGGTTTTATCTTCTCTTATTCTTCCTCCCTTGCTAAGGTTGGATCTTGATGCAGGTGCATGTTGGTCCAAGTATGGAGAAGGTTGAGCAATCCTCAGATCTGAAGCTCTTGACCAAAGTTCGTCCAAATCCCTGCAGTAATTTCTGCTATCTTGCTGTTTCAGATTCTGTACGATTTTGTAAAATCCGCCAAAACTCGTGTGCAGATCCAAATCGAGTGATTCAAAGTTCCACAGATAGATATTGAAAAGATATACAACTTGGAGTTGGTCTCATCCTCAAATTCGTTACGGATTTTCCTCGGTAAATAAAGTTTTGTAAACATGCGGAATCACTGTTTGTTAGATTTGTTCCGTTTTACAAAACCGTTTTGAGCAAACTCAACTGTGGGTGAAAGACCTCTTTAGTACCTTCATTTTGGCGTTGGTTTCACTTCGAATGACCTCCTGAAACTGAAATGGTTCACAGATCAAGATCTGATCAGATCTGACTTTGTCGAATTAAACCAGGAGCTTGGGAACGAATTTTTGAATGAAACAAATTGGGTAAGAACCAGCTTTTCAATACCTTTCTGATACAACTGACGTCATATCTTTATGATTTATGTACGATTTTTGGTGAATTAAACTTTTTCTGTGTGTTCTGCAGACATGGCTGTTAGCTTTTAAATCACCAAAAATCCATCTCTGATCCTAATTGAGTGATTCCAATTCGGTAGTACTACTGGATGTTTTCTTAATCATCTCAGACAAGTTTCAAACCTTTATCTGTTCTGTAAATCCAGAGATAACACAAATGGTGAAGACATGTAGTAACCTTGTCAATCCATTTCTGAGAGTTTCAGAAACAATTTGAACCCAAATCCAATTGTGTATGCATATCTGTTTAAATATCTTTCCAGTGCCAGTGGTCTCATATTTTTAGGAATTTCTACGATTTATGGCTTACAGATCTTGTTTTCTGTACAGTCAGATTTAAAGAAATTCCTAAAATTGTAGGTTTAATATTTTTGGGTGATTCCAATTGGGTTAGTCTTGTATTAGTACTGGCCATCTAGGAAAAATACTGTTAGTCTCTATTGTTTTGCTTAAGTTTCCAAATGATGTGGTATATGGTTTGCTTCCTTTTTTGGATGTTATGTTATGTGAGCAAACTTAATTAGGAAAACTGATTTCTGTTTTTCCAAAAATGTTTCAAATTATAATAGGAATGTTTGTGATGCCAAACTAATGCACTTGTCCTCTTGATGATGTTTTCTATCAGGGGATACTTAGTTTGTGCCATGGTGATACCGAGAGAGGCAATTGCTAAGTTGTGATACTCTCATATCTTTACTAGGTAAATAAAATGGGTTCTCTTTAAGTTGTTTATGGTATCTATAAGTCCTTTGTATGGTAGATATTTATTGAATGGTTAAATTATGGTTGTTGTATGTTTATTTTGTTGGTGCAATGTGATTGATTGTGTTCCTTTTATATTTTCCGACGATAGATGCGAACAATTCCGGAGAAGAAGAAGAAGTGGAATCGGACGAGGATTTTATTTAGGTTGTTGGGATTCTTATATTGATGGAGTGAAGAAGTCCAGGGACAAACAAGCCAACCAAGGCAAGCCATCTATTGATCTCTGATGTGATGTCTCTTTGATGTCATTCCTTGCATCTTGAGTCTATGTGTGTCAAGCTCTATGTTGTCGTCATCTATGCTTGGTGGCAAGCATGTTACTCCTTGTGGTTATCTTTGTATGGTCTTGTATTTGTTGGGTGCATGGTACTATGGCCATGATATCCAACTTGATTGTCCTCTATGCTTAGCTTGAGCATGGTTCATCCCGGGACAATATTCCCACCACACCCCTTGATAGTATAGTGGTAGTAGTGTCATGATTCTTGGTGTATTCTCATAATGAGATGAATATGCCAAATTCTCTTAGCTGCAGTGGTGTTGGTTAAATTCCACACCCTTTCAATTGGATTGGTAAGGAAGCACCACAAATCTGAAAGTATGATTCCTCTTATGTTGTCATTATACATGCTTACCTTAAGAAAGTATGATCCTCTTTATGCCACTCACACATCCCCTCATGGGCGTGATGACCTTCATCTCAGCCATGGTGATGTTTTAGTTCCATTCATGAAACTATAGGTTGGGAACCCCTCAAGGCTTACCTTGTTGTAAATGTTTTATGAAAACCTTGGGTAAGTTAACTCTACCCGAGAGAAGGTTTTTGGAAGAGCAAATGTTTGAACAAGGTTGTTCGGGGGAATATACCTTGGGTAAGTTAACTCTACCCAAGTGTATGTTTTTGGAAAAGCAAATGTTTTGAACAAGGTTGTTCGGAGGTATTGTGGTTGGTTATGGACAAATAAAGGAAGTGTGGGGAAAATGTTTTTAAAAGAAGCACTGCGTATAAGTGTAAGCCAGCCCAACTTTTATTCGCGCAACCACAATATCCAAAGTGGGCACGGGCTTAGTCCGTAGTCTGTTGAAATTGTCATGAGCACCCTTCACAACTTTCTAGGGAGGGTCACTACGACTTCCGACGCCGGGTTGCGCTCTGGAGGAGGCAATACACTGTAGTTGCCTATAGCCGGACGATTACTGAGGGTCTTCTGTCATGGCGCCGGAGATATGCTCAAAAGGAGGTATGCTGCCGGGGTGCCGGGAAGGGGTAAGCCCGCAGGGAAGAACTTGTGCCAAGGGAGACGGGCGAAAGACTATGACTGGTTATTCGAGACTCGCATACTTTCGTATGACGATCCGGGGATGATCCCGACGGATTTATCGGTTCTTGTGGGGAAAGTGCGCAAACTCTGCATATATAGTCAAATCTATTCGAATAGCCGCGTCCGCGGTCATGGACGGGTTGCGAAGGCCTACCTTAACCTGGGCTTGAGTTTTGTTTTGTCAAATGCTTTGCAAAAGAAGTGTTGTGTTGGATGTACCGGAAGGGTACAGGAAAAAGGCGTGTGTGGACCATATGGAGATGGTCGTGAAAAAATAAGACCGAACGGGGGACTCATCCCTTAGTGCTTCATGTAGATGAACTCTTCTTTAGTAAAGATATAGAGATGTCATAGAACTTCCCTAGCACTCCCATCAAATGAGATGGCGGTATGCTAACTCTTCTCTAACAAAGATGTAGAGATGTCATAGGACTTCCATAGCACCCGCGTCACTTGAGATGCCGGAACGCTAACTCTTTCCTAAAGATACAAAGATGTCGTAGTCTATCTTTTGAAGTATCTTCTTTAATAAAGATATAGAGATGTCATAGGAACACCATAGTGTCCGCATCACTTGAGATACCGGCATGCTATATCCACAAGAGAAACTGATTCTCTTTCACATGCTTCATCCACAAGAGAAACTTTTCTTCCTCTCCTGTCTCTTTTAATTAGCATTGTTAGCATCTTTCTTGATGGTTTGCGAGTACAATTCCAATGTACTCACGGCTTTGTCCCTGGCTATTTACTTGGCCAGACTTGAAGGAACTCGACAGATGAAGAAGGAGTTGGCGACGTCTATACGAGCTAGGAACGTCTTCCCAGTCAGTTGCCTGTAGGGTTATGGCAGTTGACTTGGGTACTGCGCTACTGAAGTGATGATGCTACTCTGATGTTTAGTTAGGCCCTTTGTGGCCATTATGTAAAGATTGGTCATGTGACCTGATTGTAATTTTCTTATTTCGCTTTGTAATGGATGGTGTATTTTGATATCAGTTCGGTTATGTGTTCACGGCGCACTGATCATGGGATCGTGAACTGTATACATAACAGGGTATTTCGGACAGCTGGTCCGGGGTTCCCACAGACGACGAACAGGTTGAGTAGGCGTGGCCTCCCACACCCGGCAAACTGCCCGTTCTGCGACCAGGAGGATGAGACGCTTGATCACCTTCTGCTTGGATGCGTCCTGTCTAGGCAGTTCTGGGCGAAGTGTCTGGGTTGGTGGGGCAAGATCCATTGGATGCCACAGGCTGACACAAGTTTCGTTCCCTGGCTCCAATCGAAGCAAGGTGGTCCGGGCAAGGATCGAGATCTCTGGACAGCTGTCACCCTTGTTTGCTGGTGCTTGTGGCGTCACAAGAACAACATCGTCTTTGAAGGCGCCATCCCATCTTTGAGCGCGGTCGTCTCTCGGATCTCAGAAGAAGCGGAGCTGTGGCGTGTGGCTGGCCTGTTTAGAGGTAGTCTTGTAGACGTGGGAAAGTGGAGATGTCGCGAGTAGTTGCGTAGTGGATGTGTGCTGCTTTCCCGAGGGCAGTATGGTGTTGCACTCTCTGACGATTGTGCCAGAAGTGTGTTGTACATTGGCCTTCTGGCCCTTTTTCTATGAAACAGATACGTCTCCCAGGACGTATCCTTGAAAAAAAAATGCGAGGAAGAGTGTAAAGTGTAAGAGCATCTCCAACAGGCGCTGCAAATTCTCGCGCGCTATACCGGCGATTGGGCGCGCTGTATACCGTTCGCGCGCGGTATAGCGAATTTGCCCCCGGCAGAGGCTGCATTTTGCAGCGCGCGTTGGTGTGCGGAAAACGCACCTCCGCCGCAGGCGCTATTTTGCAGCGCGCGCGACCGTTTTTTTTAAAATTCATCAAACAAACTATGAAATTTGAACGAAATACGAATATATTAAAGTGCGACGATACAAATGCGACATAGAAAATACTAGTACTACTCGTCCGACTACTCGTCGGACTCCCGGCCGTAGTCGGAGCTGCTCGCGGTCGTCTCCGACACCGGCGTGGACGTCGACGTCCGGTGGAAGTCGGAGGAGGAGGACGAGAGGACGACGGTCGACGGCCCCGCGCCTTTCTTCTTTTCCTCCTTCCTCTTCGCCGCCGCCTCGGCCCTCGCCTTCTTCCTCGCCGCGGACTCGGCGCGGCGCTTCTCGCGGCTCGCCTTCTTCGCCGCTTTCATCGCCGCCTTCTCCTCCTCCTCTCGCGCGTAGAAGGCCTCCGTGGCGGCGACGTCCTCCGGAAGCGCCGCGCCCACTCGACGCGCATCGCCTCGTCGCGCTCGGCGATGAGGAGGCGCCGCTCCGGCTCCCGATGGCGGCGCCGCTCTTCGCGCGTGACTATCGGCGACGGCGGCGCCGCATCTCCGCCGCTCGCGCGTCCGGCACGTCGTCGAAGTTCATCCGGCGGCGGGGCGGCCGAGGCGCCACGCGACGGCGTCGTAGGCTCGCGCCGCCTCATGCGCGGTGTCGAAGGTGCCGAGCCGGATCCGCTCCTCGCCGGAGCGAACCTCGGCGTCGAAGCGGCCGCTCGGCCGCGCGCGGACGCCGCGGTAGTCGGAGGCGGAGCGGCGCCGCGGAGGCATGTCGCCGGAGGCGGAGGCGGAGGCGGACAGGCGGCGGAGGTAGAGCGGTGGCGCGTGGCGCGGAGACAGAGAGCGGCGGGGAAAGAGGCGGAGAGACACGCGGAGCGCGCTGGCGCGTGTCGTCTATATAGCGCGCGCGCGCGCGCACGCGGCAGATCCCCCGCGTGGGATGGCGCAAACGCGCGGGCGCGGCAAGACCCCACCGCGCGCGCCTTTTTCCCGCGTCTGCTGGAGCTTCGCGCGAGCGCTCGCGCGCGCCAAACTGGCAGGTATTTTGCCGCGCGCGCGTTTTACAGCGCCTGTTGGAGATGCTCTAAAGCAAGGAAGCACCCGTGCCAACATGTTCTGCGGAGAACCATCACCTCGAGATTCCGTAGCCCACCCGCATATCCCCTCCTCCCTTTCGTGCCCGTCCCAAATCGAACCATATCCCAAGCACGCCCCCGCAACTTACAAGCGGGCCCGACACATGAACGGTCCCACTTTCGCGTTAACGCTGCTCGCCCAATCCCGTCTCTCTTCCCAGGAAGACGAATCACGAGCACACGATTCCCCCAATTTCTAACCCTAGAACAGAGCGCAGGAGAGCCACAGCCGCAACCGGAACAAAAAAAACGCACGCCAGCCCCGCCCCGAACCCTCGATCGCCGCGGCAGAGCACCGGCGAGGGAGCGCGAGAGGCTTTTGCGCCAAGGATTCAGCCATGGCGAGCGCGGATCTGCTGCGGAGGGAGGAGGAGTTCTACGAGTCCCTCTTCGATTCCGCCAAAGGTTAGCCTATTCTCTCAAATTCGCTGGATCTCGATGCTAGTTTTGTTCAGAGTTTGTTGCCTAATGTGGCGTTTTTCCCCTGGAATTTATGTGTTGCTGACGCAGGCGGTTCCGGCAAGGCGCGTGGGCAGATGATCGAGAAGAAGATTGAAACCCTCGAGGACATGGCCACCAGGGTGAGGAGCCTGTCCGTAGATAATGTTGCTTTGTTTGATTATTCTCGATATGGAAGATAGCGCGCGAGTTCTGTTCTTCTAGGTTGGAAAAAATGACATGTAGATGATGTTCCCTCATGCGTCTCTTGTGAGACGCATATTGGTCTTGTAAGGGGAAACATGCAATTGGGAACAAAAGTGTGATCTTTTAATGTGACGATATACATGTGTACGTGGTTAGCTGCAACTATCTACGATGGAGATGAAGCATGTTAGCTTGTTTATTAATTATTATTAATACTCCACACATTGATGGTTTTGCATTGTTACACAGGTCAGTAACCGGAGATCTCGCAGATGGCTGAATGACCGCTTGCTGATTGAGCTTGTCCCTCGGCTTCATGTTGAAGAAATCAAAGGCCTCTTTGCCCCTCCTCCATTTGGTGAGCTCTTGTGCCGCTCAGTTTTTTCAACACAATAATTACAACCTGGCCATACAATGTGATGTTCTAAGTAAATGGTTACTGGGTGCTCTACCTTTTCCCATTTAAAACTACGTGAATTAACTTAGGCACTTTGGATTATGTCGGCGGTAGGAAATCATCTTTTCTCTTCACCACATGCTCACTTTTTAACTTTTGTTGGCAGTATTACGGCATGGAATGAACTTGTATGCATTCGTTGCCATCTGACTGCTTTGTGCCACGCTGTTTCCTTTATGTCATGTTTCCTTGAAGTGCTTATATGAAGTATCTCGTTTTAATCACGCTGCCATTTTTAGAGGCATCAGACACATTATTTCTATGTATTTCTTATGTTGGAAAATGTCAGCTGTTTTTTTATACTGATATGCTCTCTGCATGCAGGCGAGGAAGCGCCCCTGTCAGCATTTTGCAGGACAGGTGCTGGTGAGTGGGATGCCTTCAGGAGCATTGACATGGACGTTGAGGTATGTTGGGGACATGTGCTGTCTATCATTAATCTGCAATATATTAAACCCAAATGTACACATGGCAGAGAGTAATAGAATGTGCTTATTTTACTCCCATCATATATGCAATTGTTTCTAGATCCATGATACCCTGTAAGTTGTTTATTTGTAGGTAAGATTGATGCAACGCATGAAACAACCATCAGACAAACAGAAGAATCGTTTGAATGAAGATGAGTTAATTGTGCTGAATGCTTGGCGTCGTATAGATTGCCAAACAAGAGATGCTATGAAGAGAAACTTCCTACCTGAACTGCTTGAAATATATGAAGTATGATTCTGTTTCTACTTTCTTTAAACCTAGTCAGTTATGCTTTAAGTTCTGTTGTCCAAATGCTTAGAATATAAAATAAATGATGATACAATCTGATTCGCTCAAAGTGTATGCTATCTAGCACACTGTAGATAAGTCATTCAGCAACTATATTGTTTGTAGTTTCAGAAGTCTGAGCACATGTAGATCAAATGAAGCATACAAACTGAAAGAAACTCAATCTGATAATTGTTTATCGAACTGTTGAGTTCATTAATAAAGATTAATTCATGCAAGGTGTACTTACTTTGACTTATTTAATTCTAGTGATATATTGATAAGTTCAAGCTATATAGTATGAGTAATGGATATGGACAACACTTATAGCAGTTTTAGCATTATTTCTTGTATAAAACAAGAAACATGCTTCTCTTCATTGGTTTGATCCTATATAGGGTTGATAAGCAAAAAAAATAAAAATAGGAAGTGCTCAATCCGTTGTGGATCTTCTATGTGGAGTCCACAAACTGCTCATTAGTTGTATATACTGTTTAATACCTTGTTGGCTTCAAGTGTTGCAGCAATTATAGACGTTCTGCAAGAAGTATATACTTGTCCATATTTGTATTATTCAATGATTGTTTAAGATTGCAAACTCTGTGTTTCACTTTTCCAGGAACGAGTCAGGGCCTTCATTGAAGATACTATTGATAAAGATGTGCTTGTGCTGAGTGTCCAGGATCCGTTTCAGAGGTTGCTTCTACATGGTGTGTGTGAGGTAAATATTTATCGCAAGCTGTGGTACGAGACTCATCAATTTTCCTGATGAAATGGGAAATTCTCGGGCAAGGTTCCTGGGTTTAATAATGAGGTCTTTATCCGCAGTTCTATAATGTGACATCCATTACCACGGCCACTGTAAAAGATGGAAAGCCCTGGAAGACAACAACTATCAAGAAGCGTTCCGGCACAGGTGTTGCCCCCAGTATCACATTGGTCGGGTTCCTGAGAGCAAAGAAGAATGGGTCACATATGGATGCGTGAGGACCAGAAGCCTTCCGATTCCTTGACCAATGCTCCATCAAGAAGGCAAACTTGCCTCTGTGGCTTTTCTTTAGGATATGTACACAAATGTAAATTACTACCATGTTTCAACTTATAACTTAAAACATGACAAGGCATTGAAGCACTTCAGTCAAGTATCTGTTCTGCGTGTTGCTTACATCTTACCGTCATCTTACTGGTGGTGTAACATTTTTTGACATTATTCATCCGATTCCAAAATAGATAGCATCATTAGTCAATCTTATATGTACTCTTAGGTAACATTTTATATCTCCAGGCTAAAGCTTTGATATGGTGGTTTCTTAGTTCTGTTAATCCAGAAATAAGACATATTTACAGTATGAGAATACTCAGACTGCGAGGATTTTTACTGCTGCACCATGAACCTAGTCTCTCTTGATGCTCTCTGATGAGAAAAAAGGGGGAAATACTGTGTTTTACAAGCATTGCTTTTACATTTTGTAAGATCTTGCGTGTACATAATTTACACGGTGTCTGTAACTTTTTCTAATTTATAGAAAAAACAATCCGTGGACAACTGTGTATATGCTGCAATTTGGCCGCCACCAGACCCAGTGGGCCGTGCAAACCCTGCCATTGCAGCGTGCACAGTGACAGCCAGCACAAAGCATTTAGGAGGAACCACAGCCAGGATTATATAGACTTCCTAACAGTTACAAGATCAAGACTTCAGTGGGTGGTAATAACAGTTAATCTAGAGATCTATAGTTTCGATTTATTTCATCAGCTATCTCCATGGAAACATGTTTACTCGGACAACTGTGCATGCTTGCATCTGAAGCTTCCACATCCACACGAAACTTCATCACTTCAATCAAAGCCTGGGAACAATTCTTCTTCCGTGGGAAAGTCTAGCGGGTAGGCTCAAATCTTCCCAATGTGGATCATCAACCTTGGAGAAATAATTTTCAACGACCCCATCGTGCACTTGACCAAGGCTTGGTGGCATCCACTGCAGTTAACAGAAACACCAACACGATTCAATTCAAAGTAATACAAACAAAAAAACATCCAGTTGCCAGATGTAATAAGGTGTTTTGGAACATGGGAGCATATGCTCCCTCTATTTTGAAATGCATCTTACACATTTTTGAATTTCAAAAAAATTGAAACCAAAAATTCAAATGTAAATCTTCTCGTGCTACACGCTTACAAAGTTGCTTCATAAAAAATCGACTTACCATGTGACGTGTGTATAAAAGACAAAACTCAGTGTTAAAAATAATGCTTTTCACAAGATAAGTTTTCTCTTTTTTATATAGACCACAAAAAATATTGGTTTTTCGTGAAACTTGACGAACGAACATATATTATGAAGATGTACATGTAAAAAATTTGTTATCATTTTTCGACATTTCGAAATATGATTTTTTGGTAGAGGGTGCATACGCACCCGGGAGCCGATTTGAATTTCCGGGTGTAATGAATTTACTGAGTTTCAGTGTAAATATGAAGTAGCATGACCTTTGGGTTTCGATCTTTATCTATCAGTATAGCCCTGCCTCCCTGCAATTGTAACATGATTTTAGATGTATTGATCTCGAATGAACAAGACCACTGCTGAAGATGTTGACGTTACCTCAAAGCCGTCTCTGCTGAAGTCACCACGTATCACATGGCAAATCATTCTGTATTCTTGACGCAAGCATTCGACGACAGTTTGCAGTCTCCCTTCTCTAATCTGAAATCACAAGCAGATAAAATAAGTAATACATCAGTTAGCTTGTAATCTGCGTGATAAGATAGAAAATTTTCTTCATTTCTAAAGTAAGACATCAAAGAAGTTCCTCCTAACTCATGAATTCTAATGTAACTGGTGTTTCCGTGTTTGGTGCAACCCAATTACTTTTCCATGCCCATTGCTAATGATTCATAATATGGAATGATAGTGATAGCTGATGGTTTGACATCCCGATTCTGCTTGTGATTGGGTTGAAACCTCCACCTTTGTACTGGTCCGAGACAGACCGACGAGACCTAATACCCAGAGATTGTCACTGGAACAGGCTAGAAGATGGCAATATTTACATCACTGTGAAACCCTTCGATCTAACTCCAATCAACTCACCCGCAAAAAAAGAAACTCCAACCAACTCAAACATTAATATCCAAGATCGTAAGGTTGACAAAGTCTATGTGGATGGGAATATCTGTAACAGTCTGTCCAGACACTACCTGAGAAACAGGCACCAGCTGATGGTTACTGTCAATAAGTTGGCAAGAGTTTGTTTTAACAGGAACGAATGCAAGACAAGGAAGTGGAGATGGGGTAGGTGACAAAGCAGATGGAAGGAGGGATAAGAATGGACCCAGTTAAGGGTAAGCTGGCCACATTTGAAATTTTGACACACAATGCCATAACACCAAAAAATAATATTGGTGTTGAGTATAGTTACAAAAACCCACACCTATGCGTGGGTGTACAAAATCCACTCTCAAAACCCATATACGGAGTACAAAAACAGTTTATGCACAACCAATACTGAATATTTAGTGCGAAAAAATGTAAAAAATTCTTGGATGAAGCTATGTCATATCTTGTTAACCTGCAAAATTTAACAAAAATATGACCATTTGTGCCATGTGCAAAAAAGAGTGGTGAATCGTATCAAATACTCTTCAGTTATCTCTTGTATTTTTGTATCATCCAAGAAAGCAGTATTTTTTTCAAAATTTGGAATTGCAGCATGCAATATGGGTTTCACATGTAATACGCTGCTGCATTTGAGTTACCCACCATCTAGTTGCTATATAAAGATAGTTGTGCAGATTGCAGAGAACCACATATATACTACACAGATGGTGCGACCCCACACAATTTCAAGTAGACTTTTGAAGCTCAAATGCCTGAACTCATAATTGGTCCATGAGACTAAAATAACTACATCGATAGTCCTAACAGCAGTAGAGATATTCAGTATATACGGAACTATTCAAGGGTCAAATGATCTAAACAAGCATTTATTACTAGCGAATAGCATAGCATGCCAAAACAATTAAACAACCGATTTGCATTACAAGGATAATGTTTAGGAAGTGCTTGAAAGATACCGATGCGAGAGAGATTTTCAGACTAGTGGGAGAAGCCTTCCGCAATGATTGAACTGCGACAGTAAGCCACTCATCAGCCAGACTTGGAGTTTCTTGTTCCTGACATGATAGGTACCAAATTTAGCATGACAAACAGATAAGCCCAGAAAAGCCACAAGCCCACAACTAACTCCATGGAAACTCACAAGAGCGGATATGATTTCTTCCACTGTTCTTTTGGAGAAGCATTTGTTGACGATTTCCAGCCTTGGAGTACAAAAAGGAAAAAAGAAAGGAAATAACAAAGATGAGTCAGGACATAATTGGTAGGAGCATCAATGGATCATGCAGCTCATTGCAAAAACAGTCAATCTGAGAAATCAGATGATTCCGTGGACTATATATGGCTTTTAATTGCACACAAACATGGACTTTAGCTGGTATCTACTACGGGCTTTAGGACCAAATTAAAAAAACAATAACAGAAGCAAAGCTTACACGATCTATCTGGGTTATTCATGCAACTTTATCTTACATCAATTGGAACCAAGGTTCTTGAGTCCTTGTATAGTTGCCGATTAATTGTCAAGTCATTTTCTCAAAAAATCAGGGCGACTCACGACTATTTAGCGACTTTTGTTGACTAATCGCCGAGTAGCAGGGTTAGCGACTCGACTTGGCTTGGCGACTCAAAAACCTTGATTGGAACGGGATGTTAAGGAACATCATGGACATACAAGCCAACAGACTACAAAGGCATAGAGCTGCTAAAGATAGAAGCAGCTATCTCATATGTCAAAAAATCAGCCAGACAATACGAGTAAGATAACACAGAAATTTGTGTGAGACTTTTCATGGCATATTGCCAAAATAAGTCGGGGACATCTCATGTATGCACAGGAAAGAGCAAGAGTAAAACAGTTTCTCTTTACCTCATCAATAGTATAAAGTACACTTGCCTCTCACCTATTCAGAGCACTACTTCCTTTCAGGGATGGCTGATGTGAAAATTGATCGATAATTCCACATATAGAAAACGGATCAGAAGTGTCCACCTTTTTAAGTGATTCTTCAAGGAACGACATCCTCTGGAAAAAATGTACTAGGAATTATAGTGTAATGCTGGCACACATAACTGAAAAGATGTAGGTCAACTGACATTAAATTTAAATCATCAGCCAACCTACATTCAAATGGACAAAATGAGTTGCTAGGCCACATGCAACCATTTCCGCACCATCCAATCTTGCACCAGTAAGACCAACATATTCTCCTGGATAAAGACGTCATTGACAATTTAGTGAAAAAATGTCTCCCAAGATAGTTCTGCAACCAACTAAATAGGGCGTATAACCAATTGACCATCAATCCCTAACATTGAACAGGCATTCAGAACTTTGGATACATATATTTCCACAATCATGTATCATAAAGATTTAAATTTATTTTTCCACTTGATAAACTGATAATACTCCCATTACTACCTGAAGCATACGCCATTCATAATTGGGATTTTACAGGTCAATTGCATAATAAACACCATTGTTCAAAACAAAATAAGCACATGGTTCACTGAAAATTGTTAGAGAATTCAGGGATGCATAACTGTCCATGGATGTGGATATAGCGCCGCTCAACATAGTTATTTTAAGTGCAACCTATGAAAATTACTCAGCAAGGTAAAGGAAAATCAACGCAACAGTACATAAGCATACATTGTTTTTGCAGAGCAAACTGGTACAGCTATGCGTTAAAAAATCATTTGAATAACAGTAGTGTGAGAAAAAAGTCACCATAGAACCCAGGTAGTCTAGAAAGAAAATAAGAAGCCCCTGTGTCTGGAAAGAGTCCCAATAACGTATCTGGCATTGCAAAAACCTGCATAAGTATTCAAAATAGATGAACAGGCATTTTTGGTACATGGAAGCTTGCTTGTTATCCATAAAATACACCAAGAAAAATATCACATACTCCTAAGTATAAAACTAGTACGAACATAGACAGAGCCCACATAATGGCAAGTTGATTAGATGATTAAAGATCGAGCTCTTCATCATGAATTAATAGTTCTGATTAAGTACTTACTGCAGGCCAACATGTAATACAATCTTCATAATTTAATATCTGACATGTAGGCATTGTGGTGCAATAACAGCAACAGTACATGCATATGAGTGTATATGCATATAATACCCTCATAAAAAGAAATGAGAGAGTGAACTCAAATAACACAATATGCTGTCATTACACAGTTAAAGTCCACAGCATGTGCGAGAACCCCAAACAAGCAGATCTTAAGCTGCCTCGTGACATTTTAACATATTTGTGCACTCCAACTTCATCACCAACTAAAAGATGTAACTATATAAGCAACGAGCGAAGCAAAAAAAACAATTTGAGTATGATCCATAGAATATACCGTGTTCTCTGTGGCAACCCGAAACCTTCCGTGTATAGAAAGACCAGCACCTCCGCCCATGACGATTCCAGTAAGCAGAGAAACCTACGATTGAATGTTGTAGCATTTAGTAGTTACAAGAATGATTACTTGGACAATTAATTTCAAAGGATGCAGCTCACCTGTGGTTTTCTATAAGTTGCAATGATATAGTTTAACAAATATTCAGTACGGAAAAAATCAGCACCATATTTCCAGCCACCTGATTTCAGAGAACATGCAGTAAAGTTAATCAAATATCAGGAGTAACGATGAATACATATATATGCTACATGTTATCGGTTTGAATTTGTGTTGGATAAATAAAGGTGATAAATGTCAAAGTAATCATCTTGAAATACTTTGATATCACTGACACAAGCTTTAGCAGAAAGTACCCTTATTTATAGACTGGGCAACTTCAACGACATCACCTCCAGCACAAAATGCCTTTCCATTCCCCTGAACAAGTGAAGATTAAATCCCATGAGAAACATGGATATCGGAAACTATATCAATCTTAGAGAGCTAACAAAAGGATGGCAGGAAAAATAATGAGCACAAATACCAATAGCAACAGCAAATAATGATCATCCCGAGTACTAGCTCCCTCCGCCCAATAAAGGATGCCTTAACTTTCTCTAAATTTGGATGTATCTAGACATGATAGACATCCTTGTTGGACGGACGGAGTACTAAATGTGAAATTGTTACAAGCCAATAATTCATGCTTCAAGTCAGCAAGGAGTGCGAATGGAAAAATGAGTGCAAGGCGCCGCAAACAACCATCTGGAGCACCATAATTGTTTTACCAGAGTCAAACATTTCAAATCAGCGAGTAGTGACAGCTCTACACACAGGTTGGCATCCATAAAAAAGTTTCATACAAATATTACAATTACAAAGAGTTCAAGTGGATTGATTGCACAACTTCTTTAAGACACTTCTAATTCTTTTGACATTCATATGAAAAACTTCATGCAATGTTACAATTACAAGGAGGATTGACATCCCAAGGATGTGGGTCCAGTACGTACTGCCACCGGCAAGGAGTGCCCCAAAGCCGACTAAGCACAACAAATTGTTACTTACTGCTTGATTTTGGGAAAAATGATTTGGTAACTGATGCTCATAGTTACTGCTATGTTACTGAGTAATTTATATTTCAGGCTACATGTTAATAGACAGCACGCAAATATTCGAAGTGTGACCACCCGAAAAAAAAAAGAAACGCAGGCTATATTTAAGAACTCAAACAAATATTAATAAATGATAATAAACACGGAGTGCTATCCATTACCTTCACAATCAACAGTTTAACTGCATTGTCTTCCTCGTAAGAAGTGAAACACTTCATGAGTTCTGTAACCTAGAAGATGAACGCAAAAGATTTCACCTCAACCTTTCTGAACGCACGTGTGGCTACTATTGCCATATGATCTAGTAGCAGTAAAATTCTCATTAAATCGTGCTTGCAGACATACCATTGCAGAGGAGAGGGCATTCAACTGCCTTGGCCTATTCAAGATCAATGTCCGTGTAGAGCCATTTGCTTCCACCAGTACCTGACAAGAAGAGTGCGGAAAAACGGCTCGTTATTTTCTGGTGAAATCAATCAGAGATACTTAACAGATGAACCGTTGAGTGCAAGACATCATCAAGGAAAAGGGTACATGTCCTACATTTGACAATGGGATGAATTATTGTAAGGAACACAACACACCATAGTTTCCCGCAAATATCACGCAAGTATAGACCAATCAAAGTAGACACAGAAACAGAACCAAACCCGCCCAATGATGCTACACTATTTGGTGACTATGACCACATTTGAGCTCTTCGTTCTGACAAAACATTTCCTTGACTGGGCTAGAAAAACAATATCCCTTGAATTTTCGAGCTAAATATTGGATAGGGAACAATCATAACTCAAAATAGCGTGTTTATAGTCTCCCCGCACAAATTTTAGTCCATATAGCTAATCAACAATTAATTCCTGTGTTAACTTGTACAAACTAGACATACATCACACAAGACCTAATGGAATCAACCGAACTTTTTTGTTTTGTTTCTGAAGCGAGACAAAAGACTTGTCATTTTCAAAAAGAGACTTGGTCAGTTTATTAGCTGCAAAGTTTCCGAACACCGGTATAGACACCCTCGCTGACCGCAATAGAACACAACCGTCGTGAGAGCACACCTAACCACCATGGCTACCCACAGAACCAGGGTCATCGTCGAGGTTGCCCACCAGCGTCATCGTATTACTCTTCAGCGACTTCAACTTTCCCGAAGAAACGACCAACAAGAAAGACCTCGCCGTGGCGGCACCCTGAAGCTCTAGCCGACCTATGCCGCGCCACGCGTGGTCCGAGCCTCCTCCACCGAAGCCTAGAGCGAAGGACGACTGGGAGAAGGGGGGGGGGGGGCACGATCTAGGCATCGCCTGGGAGAGACTGTTAAGCTTCATGCACTAGCCACTTGAACCAAAAGTCCGAACTGATGGAAAGGGCTGGACAATCCATCACAACACCCCCACTCGCGTGTGACGGGAGAAGAGAAAGTCAACACGTGAAAGAAGAAGAGAACACCGAAACAGCGGTGGCTATAGAGGGGGCAACAACAATTTTTAGGCTTAATTGCGAAAACCATGTGAAAGCAAGGATTTGAACTTGAGACCTGGGGCTCTGATACCATGTTAAGCTTCATGCACTAGCCACTTGAACCAAAAGTCCGAACTGATGGAAAGGGCTAGACAATCCACATATACACTTCACAACAGAGACGACTTCGGGGGTCATTTTGAATTTTTGGTCCTGGAGTACTATAATCAACCGAACTGCAGCTACGAGTCACCGCGCGCATAGTAGCGGCAAGACAGTGAAAGCATCAAGAATCTATAGAAAATTGGAAACTAACTATGAAGCTAAGCTACCCGACCGACCGAGCACAGACGAGTCAGACTCAGAGGACGGGCGGATTGAGACCGGGCGGGCATAGAAACTGGGGGAGGAGGAGCGGCGAACCTGATCGGAGTCGGCGCTCGCCGGCGAGGCCATCTCGTCGGTTGGTGGTGGTCCTAGCGGAGCGAAGCGCGACTGGAGCTGTGGAGTCAGTTTAGTTGGCCAGGAAAGGGATCACACCGACGCTGGGTTGCCAACTCACTGATTGGTGGGTAAACCGGGCTTCGCTCTGTTCCTCGTCCCTATGTGTGTGTGGAGCGTCAAGGATCCGGGAGGTTCGAGTAAAACGCAAGAAGAAACGCATGCTGACATGGATGAATAGAGAGACTAAGCGGAAGGCCGGAAGGAGACATATGAGGAGAAGGACGACGCCGACGAGCTGGTGTGACGAGCAATATCTCGCCAGGACCACGAACACGGACAGGGATCAGGTTGCAACTGCACCTTAAGCAGTATAGGTGAGGTTGACCAGTTGACCACCCAACAGCTAGACTGGAGAATTTAATTCTCAGCTAGGCAATGCTATTAATTCTCACTTGCAAATTGCAACCTACTGTATGTGCTAACTCATGATTGACATGAATCACAGTCAATCCAACGATTTGGGTTTTTTTTTTTCAGTTGCATCCAACACGAATCACGTAACGATCCAACGGATCAAGACATTTTTCTCAGTTGCAACATCATGTGCAATTAACTCCGTCTTTGTTGTCTCAACATAGCCGGTCCCAAGCCCGGGTAAAGGAGGAGGGTTGTGACAGGCGGGGCGAGCCAACGTAAAAAACCCAGCCACTCTTATGGAGATGAAACCCAAAGGACCTCGTTGGGGCGTAACCCTCTTAGCGACGCGCCACATCGGAACCCGGGTGTGGTGTCAAATGGGCAAGGGCCGGGCCGTCACCCCCTTGGTGGCGCGCCTTATCTTGATCTGGATACGGTGATAAGTGAGCAAGGGTCGGGTCGCCGCATCCTTAGTGGCGCTGCACCGACGCCCCGGTGTAGTGAAAAATGAGCAAGGGTCTCCGCATTTGACTCGACAAGTGCGGATGGTAAGGAAGTTAGCCGAGCCTAGGAGGATACGCTTAGGTAGCTGGAACGTAGGGTCCCTGACGGGTAAGTTACGGGAGTTAGTTGATACGGCGGTGAGGAGACGTGTTGATGTCCTATGTGTCCAAGAGACCAAATGGAAGGGACAGAAGGCGGAGGAGGTGGAGGATACCGGTTTCAAGTTGTGGTACACGGGGACAACTTCAAACAAAAATGGAGTAGGCATCTTGGTCAATAAGAGCCTCGAGAATGGAGTTGTGGACGTCAAGAGGCAAGGGGACCAGATGATCCTTGTCAAGCTGGTTGTTGGGGACTTAGTCCTCAATGTTATCAGCGCGTATGCCCCACAAGTAGGCCACAATGAGAGCACCAAGAGGGAGTTCGGGAAGGCCTGGAGGACTTGGTTAGGAGGGTACCTATTGGTGAGAAGCTCTTCATAGGAGGAGATCTCAATGGCCATGTGGGTACATCTAACACAGGTTTTGAAATGGTGCATGGGGGCTTTGGCTATGGCATTAGGAACCAAGAAGGAGAAGACGTCCTGAGCTTCGCTCTAGCCTATGACATGGTCGTAGCTAACACCCTCTTTAGGAAGAGAGAATCCCATCTAGTGACGTTCAGTAGTGGTCTACACTCTAGCCAGATTGATTTTGTCCTCTCTAGAAGAGAAGACAGACGCGCCTGGATTGATTGTAAGGTGATACCTGGAGAGAGTGTGTCCCTCAACATAAGCTGGTGGTTGCTGACTTTCGCTTTAGGATCCGTGTCCAGTAGGGTAAGCGCGCCAAAGTTGCTAGAACAAAGTGATGGAAGCTCAAGGGTGAGGCATCCCAGGCTTTCAGGGAGAGGGTTATTAAGGAGTGCCCTTGGGAGGAAGGAGGCGATGCAAACATGATGTGGACGAGTATGGCGACCTGCTTGCGGAAGGTCGTTGTAGAGGAGTTTGGGGTGACTAAGGGAAGTAGAAGGGAAGCTAAGGATACTTGGTGGTGGAACGATGAGGTCCAGAAGATTATTAGGGAGAAGAAGGACTGTTTTAGATGCCTATATCTGGACAGGAGTGCAGATAACATGGAGAAGTACAAGGTGGCGAAGAAGGCTGCAAAGCGGCCGGTGATTGAAACAAAGAGTCGGATGTATGAGGACCTCTACCAACGTTTAAACACGAAGGAAGGCGAAAGGGACATCTATAAGATGGCCAAGTTTAGGGAGAGGAAGACGAGGGGAGTCAAATGCATCAAGGACGGAGAGGAGCAGCTTCTTGTGAAGGATGGGGCGATCAAGCGTAGATGGTGGGAGTACTTTGACAACCTGTTGCGGTCAGAAACCCACCGGCGGGCAGCGACGGGCAACACCGTAGAGCCGGGAATCTCCCAGGACTGCGGCTGGCCCTGGTCCCTCCGAGCGACGGCCCGCAAAGCCTTCTGCACACACGTCCGATGCTCGTCGCAAGGGCGTGCCACCCGACCTATACCTGGTCGGGAAGGTGTTGGATGATGCCTCGCTTAGTTTCCTCGCATGGCATACACGTAAACGTTAAATACGAGCCTCGATCGGCTCTCGAGTTGTCCCGTGAATCGGCTCAAAGAGCCGATCCACCCATGATACGTACGAGGTGTACGATCGGATGGTGGTCCTGCTTGATCAAAATAAAGCTAAAGCGACCTACTACGATTTGGGGTTTTCACCGCAGAATCGGAACATCCTACTCGTGATTGGGCCTCGCGCTCGCGCACGGTGATCGTAAGCCGATCCTAGACAGGGCCTAAAAACCAACACGAGGTTGATCCCCGGAACGTCCTGTCTAGGACTAGCAAACGCCACCCTACGCGCCGCTGGATCCTCCAACCCTTTGTAAGGCCTAACAATGCAAATATTAAACTAATCCTTGAAGAACAAGGAGCAATCATAACGGATCGGATCTACTAAATAACGATCAAGCGGGGTGCCGCCCTTACACCCGTGACAGGCGTAAGGGCGGCTAGATGCCTAAGGGTTGCACGACGAAAGCATATGATACGAAGAACAATGCTAACCCTAAAAACACCTATGATAACTACGTTGCTCGCCATCAAAAAGGCTTCGATACGAGCAACGCATGGAGGACGAATAAACGCGTGTGCTGCCTAGATCGCAAGATGCGATCTAGGCAGCATGGTGCTTACCCGGAAGAAACCCTCGAGACGGGGGAGTTGGCGATGCGCCGAGATTTGTTTGTGTTGAACGTTGGTTGTTGTTTATTTCATAAACCCTAGATACATATTTATAGTCCGGGGGACTTTCTAATTCAGGCGTGCACCTAACCGTGCACGGGTAAAACTCTAACTTCTAAATTAAGATACGATCTACTATAATACAGATACACGGGAAATTTAGCCCAACTTCTTCGTGTCAGGCCGCTTCGAGATCCTCCACGCGTATATCCTTCAAGCCCATCTCACTTACGGCCCATCTCCCGATTTGGCCAAAATCTGGTGATAACACATGTCCCCCTGGTTTTGGTAATGATAATTTCAAAACCACTCGTTTTTCCTCCGAGGGGTCATGTCGTGGCGGAGCGGAACCGTCGCAGTATTTTTCATCATGACGACTTGCCTTCCCAACTTCTCCGCACGATTTGACAGCTTTTTGGCACCACCTCCTCGAAAACTGTTCGAACATTAAACCCCCACTTCTTTTATTTAACCGCACCGAACAGTTCTCCTCCTCATCCTCTCCGCATTAGCACTCCAAAAGCCCTCCTGCGCACCATGCCTTCTTATTCCTCCGCCTCATCGGGACTTTCCCTC
>NC_061512.1:120295150-120348078 GCF_022539505.1 Lolium rigidum
GTTTCACTTGACTTTGGTGGAATTGAAGTAGATCATCAAGTCAAGCGCTATAAACCTCAATGTGACCTTTGTTAAAACCTGTTTTGGGTAGAGATGATTTGATCCAAGGGTTAGATCAAATGGAACTAACACAACAACACTTTAATCAATGATCAATTGCTTGATCTTATAAAAGATCATAACATGGTATTCTTTGCCATAACATAAGAACATCTATTCAATTGGAAACTAACTAACAATAAGAAATGGAGAGAATTATTCTTGACTTATCTCTTCCATGTCTTTAACAAATAAATATTCCTACCATGAACCTCATGATAATTCTTGAACTAAATTCTTGAACTCAACACCAACACAACTTATCATTAAACCCTAGAGATGGGAGAAGCCTATAACCATCAAATAGATAATAATCAAACTCTAAGTTATTAACACTTAAAAGTTAAGAAACTACACTTGGGGTATAATTGAATTCACTTTAAAACTAATTACCAAATATGGTAAAACACAAGGACCTAAGTGCATAAAAGTCACCCATTCTTATTTTAATCATAACTTATTAAATATGTGGAATATTACAAAACTAAATTCGTTTACATTACGAATTATAGTTCAAACTATTTGAATAAAATAAACTATGAGTACTTTGAAACTCATATGATCATGCCTTGGTGAAATCAAACAACATCATTCAAAATTGGGGTATAATCCTTATCTTTGACATTTTGATCCCAATAATGATATAAATACCATCACATATGATATAGTGACTCAACCACAAGCATAAAATCATTCACAAGATATTTAGTAACAAAAGCCACTTGGCTATCCAAAAATAAATCACATGAGAGGATAATCTCAATGCCACATAGGATGAAAATATCTACATAGCTTGAATCCTAAGCTATGCCACCTCATGCTTAAAGGATTGCTATGGATGAGAGCATGACAACCAAGCACCTTACTCATCAAATTAAAGCAAGAGTCATCCACCCATGTGTCATGTTACTAGAGCATGCCCAAGCCTATAAAAGGAGCCTCACACTTCATCCATTTCATCATCTTGCACCTTGATGCAAGAAGACCAACACATTGAGCCACTCCATAAAATAGTTAGGATCAAGATGAAGCAGCTAGGAGGTGGAGGCATGCCACAAGATGCAGGTTTATCGGAATTCCTGAAGAACAAGCTACAGAAGATAGCAAGGTAGAAATTCTAAGGAAGACCACATATATAGATAATCACATCATCATTCCTTGAGTAGAACCCTAGATTATAATCCAAGTTCTTGAGGAGTGAAAGGGATAATAATTGGTATAACCATATCCAAATAAATCTAGTGATATTTTAGGAAGTCCATACCATGCATGATCATCACCATGGGGTAATGATCATAAAACCTAAGAACTTGAAGTAGAAGACATTAAGAATAATTAGATCATCTCTAATTCATGATCATGCTTTTAAGATATGTAAGGACAAGCTTAAACCTTAATTTGATAAGCACATACCATCACATAAAATCATAGGGTGATCCCTAGTAAGCAAACCTAGACTTATATTTCCAACTAAATTGGGAATTATTTAATGATCACAAGTAAAGTCCTAAGCTACATCTCAATCTTAGTTTGTGTATCACTTAGGTGATCACAATTAAAACCTAGGCAACAATTCAGATTCAACTCATGTGTCAATAAGTAAATATTAGTAGAACACTAATATTGCACCCTAATTAAATCCTATGCTTAAATATGAAGCATAAGATGAACCTAGTGCTAAATCCTATAATTAAACCCATAAGTGGTGATTAACCACTTAGATCAACCACTTATCCTTATAAATAAACCAAACCATGTTGAGAGTAGTATCTATATTTCAAGGTGCTATTAAAATATAATAATAGTACTAACCTTGAAATAGGATTAAAAATAAACCTTACAAAATCTTAACAAATAGGTTCTCACATAAAATCATATGCAAGTAATCAATTCCTCAAATAGAAACAAGCCCTAATAACAATCTCAGAAATACTTTAAGTTGAAAGTATCAACTCCAATAGTTCCAAACAGATTTGATTCACAAGAAAAATGGAAATTTAAAATGAGAGCATAAAATCATGCTTAATTAAAATTGCAATAAAGGTTCATATATATTAAATGCTCACTCAAAAACAATTCAGTATTTAAATGATCTTCTTATTAGTCCTAATGAAATTCCAGTTGTCAAATACCTGCAAAACAGAAAAGAATTAAAATATGAATTCAAATCTGAATTCAAAATAGATATACAAAACAGAAAATAAATAAAAGAGAAAAAGAAGAAAGAACTCACCTGGACTTACCTGGCCGCAGCAGCCCAGCTGCCGAGCCCAACACCCAGCCCAGCACCAGCCCATCAACGCCGGCCCAATGCCACCCGTACCCCTTCGTTTAGAAAAAAACAGAGGACGAGCTCGTCCTCATCCTCTTCGTGTGCTGGAGGCCAGCACGAAGACGTGCTCGTCTGTCCTCTCGCGCTGGCGGCCTCCCATCGTCCGAATTCGTGACGAGGCTCGCTTCTGGAGCCGTATAAAACCCTAAACGACGAACCCTAGCTCTGTTTTTCTCTCTCTCTGCTCAATTCTCCCCATACCGAAACCCTGGCTCCGCCAGTCTCCATTACCGCCGGCGATAGAAGCCTCCCCGAGCCAAGCCGAGCACACCAGCATGATCACCGTCCTCGACAAGGTCAGCCCCCACAAGGAATTAAGCCGCCGTGTCCTAAATCGACGTCGACGACATCATCTCCCTGGCGGTCGTCGCCATGAATTCCGGCGATGCCGACCACCATTGACGTCGCCATCAAGTCCCGCATGCTCCCGGTGAGCCCCCGAATCTCGTAGCATGCCTAACCTCGCTCGATTGCATCCCGTAGTTCCGTCGTACCAATCACTCCGCGAGCTCCGCCGCTCGGTCTCGCCGTCGAAGCTTGCTCCGGTGACCAAATAGGGGCGGCGCCGGTACCGTTACACTCACCGTGATGCCCCGAGTCTAGTGGTCTAGATAGTTCGTCCGCGCGAGCCTCGAATCGACGGCGATCGCCGATTTCTGCCGGCCACGGTGAGCTCCTGGACGTGGTCTCGATTTTGACCAGTCCACGCTCACGTGGCAGCCAACGTGGACCAATGGCCCACTGGCCAGTGGCTGTGTGTAGCTCTGTCCGGGTAACTTTAGCAATTCGTTTCATTTAAATTCAAATCCATAAATTTCAGAGATTTCAAATGAATTTAGAAAATACAATATAAGTCAGAAAAATACAAATGAGATATCAAAATTCTTATAAAAGAAAAATCTATCCAATAAAAATATAAAATGAAATTTATATTTTTAATAAAAAATCAATTATTTAATACTTGTGAATTAAGCCTTATTTATTAATTCTAAATTCAATTAAAATTCAATAATTAGGAAAACTTTCAAAATCAAATAAAAAAAAATAAACAAATAAAGAAAACATTAAAACTAATTTTCTTTATTTGTTAATTTGGCAAATCCTTATTAGAAGGATTTAACCCTAATTAATAATTACCTTAGTTATTAATTCCTTAAAAATAATAAAATGAAAAGTTTAATGTTATTTTTGTTTCAAAGTTATTAATAACTTCAACTTTATTAATGAAGTTATTAATCCAATAATCATAGGGTAATTAGGAAACCCTAGTTTCATTATAAACCATGTGATAACCTCATAATTTTATGTGGAACCATAAAACCCTAAATTAATTATGCACCAAACCCTAACTCCATTAATTCATATGAATCCTAGTTTGCTTCTAACCTAAACCCTAGGTTAGAACATGTGATCATGTTACTTCATTAGTAATCATAGATTCCTATCTAGCAACTAAATGCTAGTTCTAATCCACATAAAATATGGGAACCCTATCACTACTAATTGGCATCATATGTGATCATCTTCATCAAACCTAGTTGATCAAGTAGGATCAACCAAATCTAAACCCTAGCTTCCATTACCAAAACCCTCATCCTTAATTATCCATGCCTAGCATCACACCATGGTGATGAAACCCTAATAGCAACTACACCTACTATTTGGTATTACATTCCATACTCCACTAAACCCTACTAGTGTTGGATACATATCAACCATCCTATGTAGGAGTTAATTATTCATTACTTGGTGAATCCAATAACAAAACCTAGACCACCTCAACCTAATTGTTATACTTCTTATTAATTAAGAGGTATGTTCTTCAAAAGTTATTCTTTTGAAGAAAATAAGGAATCATCATCAACCCTGCTTATAAGGACCTATAAAACCCTAGCCAGCTATCACTAGCAAGATAAACCAACCTTGACAACAACCATGTATAATGAATTGCTTAGAATGCCTAGGCTTATCTCAACCTTACAAGCCCTAGTTGCTGATGAATCCAACTATATTGTGATCCATCTTATACTTACTCCAGAAACTACTTGGAACCAGAATAAAATTATAGCAAACCACAAACCTAATTACCATACTTGTTCTTTATTAAAGAACATGTTATTCCAAAGTTATTCTTTTAAAGTATATGATAATTAATCATCAACCATGCCATATAGTACTAAAACTGACCACTGTTCTTTACTTGTTAACATTATGCCAATTATTATTTCTTGGGTGTGCTTAATTGATTATTATGCTTTATTACCTACTTGTTGATAATACCAAGTAATCACACCTGAATAAGAACCTTGTTCGTGAATCACTCTAAAAGTGCAACACACCCTGAACTAATCATTACCACTCACTAATCCTAAATCATCGGGGTTAGGTCACGCTTAAAGCGATTGCATCTCATTATTATGCATTATTGCATCCTTGCCAATCTTTTAAACATCGTCCTTACCGGACGATGATGCTATTTCAGAATTTGGAGTTACTACGTATCGAAGACCTTGTCTGCATAATCTTGCAGCCAAGAAAGGCAAGTTCATCACTTGCTCATGTCATTTGAGTATTTCTATCAAATTACTTGCAAAGTATTATGGTTATCACTATTGCACAAAAATCAAAACCATTACTTTCATAACTATGAATATGACTAAGTGGTGGGCAATGGAACCATGGATTGTGTTGATATGGTGGAGGTTTCATTGCACGGGCTTATATCCATCTAGGATTAAACAACAAATGTCGCCAGTGATTCTTGTGCCGTAATATCCGTGTTAACCATAAGATCCGGAGTGGGACGGAGTAGTCAAAAGTGTTTCCACCTCTCGTTCATCAACGGATGCGCTTTACCGTAGACACTTGTATCCGTCGGGGCAAGCGGTGGGCTGGGGAAGCCTTAAGTCCCCACGGCATAGTCCGTAGACACTTGTCGCTCGAAGTGCAAGCGGTGGGCTGGGGAAGCCTAAAGTCCCCACGGTATTGCGGTCTATGATGGGTTGCAGCCTACCGGCGAAGGAGTTTGGTTCGATCCCAAACCGTTGTCGTGGTCGGGGTCCATCCTTAAGTGGTATAAGAGGACCGACGAGGACCCAGGGTCGGGGTATGCAACAAAGGGTGGGTGTTCGAGGTAGCGGAGGAACATGATTGGCTAGACCTTATACCGGGCCTCACACCATAGGAAGTGTGGACGGGGAAATTGCCCGGTTGGCACCAAGGTTAAGATCTCTTATGGGTAAAGCAACACACCTCTCGCAGAGTGTAAAGAACCGTGACCTGTCACTCCCTGTTCCGGGATATGGAACTGCGAACGCGGCCGGAAAGGAGCTCCATGAAGTTCTAGTAAACCGGTGAAGGCTGACGGACATAGTTCTTCTGAATAAAAGCAACCTTTTGAAGAAATGATTATGAAATCTTGCATTGGTATTAGACTTTCCGGTCTAATGCCGTAGCTAGTGCATTAAACACCTCTTTCCTATAATGAACTTGTTGAGTACGCTCGTACTCATCCCACTCTTAAATCCCCTGCTTAGATATGGAGGCATCGAAGGAGGAGCTACGAGTGCAACTCGAAGACCGAGGAGTTAACAACTACTTAAAGAGACAAGACCATGTCGGATGAGTCGATACCACATCCAACAAGGAGAAAACCTAGTTTAGCCATAGAATGGAACTAGCTTCCTAAACCTAGCTCCTACTTAGCTAGAATCTACTCATAGCCTCTATAGCTAGTCAAATACTCTACAAATAGAGTCCGTGATAAGATTAGATCACGAGTCGTTCTTTTGGAGTTTATTTGCAGTTTTACCTCATTGTAAAGTAGGAGGTCGTGTGGATCTTTTGTAAAGAGTCACGTGTTGTAATTCTATAGACATGCCTTGGACCCGCATATGTTTCGTTGTACCACTCTGAGCGATATAATACGAGTGGAACGGTGTTTCACTGGTGTTATATCAGACTTGCATACTACACCATGCAGTGGTATGTCGGGTCACCACAGTTGGTATCAGAGCAAATGCTTTGACCTTAGGATTAAAACCCTTTAAAGGAGACCTATAGGATGGTAGTGTCTATAGGAAGTTGTCTTAGCTAAATCAAATCTTCTTATGACTTAAGATGGATATTCACTTGAGAATAATCCTGACACACTTGAGTCAACAATTCTTACCTATATTTCCTAAGTAATGTTAGCTAGCTAATCTCAAATTATGTAGGATACTCTTAAGACCCTAAAATAATAGATGAGTAGATCATAGTTGGTATACAATACATGGTAGTCCAAAGAGAGGATACAACCATAAGGAAGATATCCTATTGGAAGATGTGTACCAACACATGTTATAGTTAAATAAGAATTACTCAGACCCGCACTAGAAGTAAGAACAAGTGATGTAGATAATTAAGATACCCTAATAGAGAATGTAGACCAAGCTAAGTAATGAGTAAGTAAAATATCTCAACTTGTAAAACAATTAATAACAAGTGAGAACTATGAGTCATGTGAGGTAGTATAGACCATGATGAGTCAATCATGGGAGATAAGGAAGAGAGATATGAATAAAATATGATTACTTACATGGTAGAGTTGTTAATCATATATGATTCACTTGAGAATCATTATGTGATGGAATAGAACATTATAAGTATTTTGGAGGAGTACAATAAGAAGCCAAGTGCTAAACAATAGTGTAAGAATTATGTTCCAAAAATATGGGAAGTGTGCCAAGCACATCATGACCATAGTCTTATGAAAGAAACACTTGGAAGTATAGGAGCTATAACCTAATAGATAGGTATTCAGAGTAGACATGGTAGGACTAATTATATCTTAGGAAGTAGTCCTCAATAGCACGAATATATGGTATACTATTTGTCAGTACTTCCAAAGAAAAATTAGGTTAACCACAAACTATCCTAGGCCACTTTGTTTCAAGTTTATCTCGTTGCAATTGTGCAATTAAGATAAATGTAGATACAAATAATAGAAATCCACCTATTTGTGCTAAGTATCACGATATAAACCTATATTATGTGGTGTTCTATACTACACATCAGAGCCTGATGTTTAGAGATGTCTTACTCAACAATCATATTCAAGCTTATGATGGTGTGTATTATAAACACAAAGCTGAATCTTCTTGGATTTTATTGGATTTTCATTGTTTGACTAGATCCATACATGAAGTTTGACTTCGATATGCAAATGCATGTTGCAATATCAAGTTCTTACTTGATGCTATAGATCTAGAGGGTAATGGAAAACGTGTGAGGAAGTGACGATTTACGAAGATTATGAAGACAAGAAGAAGGTTCATCAGATAAAGGAAACAAAGTTGTGGGAAGCAACCACAATACTCTGAAGGAAGTACCAACCTAAACTCATGCTTTACCTCAACAGAGGAGTACTTTAGTACATAAGAAGCATGAAGGTGAGAAATATAATGATTATGGTGAAGCTGAAGCAGATCCCTAGTCAACATAGAAGAGGGAATGTATGGGAAATCACTTAGGATACTATAATCATAGTGTCAGCTAGTGGTTTTCTTGCAAAATAAACCCTGAATGAAGGAAGGTGATATATGAAATCATAGCAGACATAAGAAGACCATAGTCGATATCAGAAGACCACAATTGGTATAATATCAATACTGCGAGATAAAGTAGAAGATGTCTCGTCCAGTTGATCAGAACCTATAATAGAATTCATTTTTTTTAGATATCAAATAGCCACAGTTGGTATAATAACCACAGCTGGTATCAGTTGGTATTACAAATAGTCCACGATTTAATTAGCTGTAACAAAAGTTTGTGAACAAATAAAACTCTTGTCAGCCAAATAGCTAGATCCATCAACATTTAGTCGAAGGATTCACATTGGATGTCCACAATTGAGTGGATACACCACAATGATTCTTCACAAGACCTTAGTAGAATATAAACCACAAGCTACACCTAGACCAACTATTCTAATCATAAGTCCAATAGTTGGAAGAAAAGGAGTTAAAGACCATAAGAAAACTCTAAGGGGTAGAGTAAAGATTGAGTTGGATGTACAATAACTCAATACTTTGAGCAAGATAGTTGAAGAAGGTCTGAACTGAGAGGAAGTTCGATCTTATTTTCATAAGATTGTGGAACAATACTTTCAGAAGAAGGTCGGACCGGAAGCCGAGGTTCATACCTCGAGGACGTAAGAAGTGGATTATAACTTGAGCAAGTGAGTAATATTTACTCGAAGTACGATAACTCAAGTCAGCTAAGTTTAATGAAGTTGGACGAAGAAAATACCAAAGACCAAATAAAGCTCTAGATGGCCAAAGATCGAAGAAGATTGAACACATCAATACCAAAGACTAATAGAATGATTCCTTTCATGGATCCTAAATAACCAAAATAGTTTTAGGTATCACCTATAAACCATGATTGGATGGACTAAATTAGTCTAATCCATTCTTAGGAATAAACCATCACGACCATTTCCATGGTAAGTACCTTACTAAGTCCCAATATTGAAGTTTTGGTGGTAAGGGAAAACAAAGACCTATTTTATCAAATAGGAGAATGTTATCCGATTAGTCCTCAATTAAGACTGTCAGGACAAGAAGAAGTCCTAATCATTGAATCTTCAATGAGAAAGGAAACAAGCTTATAGAGTTGGAAGAGATCAATGAATAAAAGTAAGAACCATGGTTCAGAGACAAACCTTAATGGATTCCAGGAAGAATCTGGACAAGAGATATATTCAATTATATCTAGTGAGATCAATACGGAGTTTGAGAAAAGTCGTAGTCTGCACAAGTCAGATCCACACTCCGGAAACGTGAGAGAGATCAAACTTCGAGGACGAAGTTTAGTTTAAGGGGTAGAGACTGTAATATCCCAGGTATTGGGGTTACAAATATAGAGGAAACAGATGTGTGCATTGCATTCATGCATAGAAAATCTGGGGAATTTTCGCGCTTTAAAGTAAAACAGTCACAGTAACTGAAGTTTCACTTGACTTTGGTGGAATTGAAGTAGATCATCAAGTCAAGCGCTATAAACCTCAGTGTGACCTTTGTTAAAACCTGTTTTGGGTAGAGATGATTTGATCCAAGGGTTAGATCAAATGGAACTAACACAACAACACTTTAATCAATGATCAATTGCTTGATCTTATAAAAGATCATAACATGGTATTCTTTGCCATAACATAAGAACATCTATTCAATTGGAAACTAACTAACAATAAGAAATGGAGAGAATTATTCTTGACTTATCTCTTCCATGTCTTTAACAAATAAATATTCCTACCATGAACCTCATGATAATTCTTGAACTAAATTCTTGAACTCAACACCAACACAACTTATCATTAAACCCTAGAGATGGGAGAAGCCTATAACCATCAAATAGATAATAATCAAACTCTAAGTTATTAACACTTAAAAGTTAAGAAACTACACTTGGGGTATAATTGAATTCACTTTAAAACTAATTACCAAATATGGTAAAACACAAGGACCTAAGTGCATAAAAGTCACCCATTCTTATTTTAATCATAACTTATTAAATATGTGGAATATTACAAAACTAAATTCGTTTACATTACGAATTATAGTTCAAACTATTTGAATAAAATAAACTATGAGTACTTTGAAACTCATATGATCATGCCTTGGTGAAATCAAACAACATCATTCAAAATTGGGGTATAATCCTTATCTTTGACATTTTGATCCCAATAATGATATAAATACCATCACATATGATATAGTGACTCAACCACAAGCATAAAATCATTCACAAGATATTTAGTAACAAAAGCCACTTGGCTATCCAAAAATAAATCACATGAGAGGATAATCTCAATGCCACATAGGATGAAAATATCTACATAGCTTGAATCCTAAGCTATGCCACCTCATGCTTAAAGGATTGCTATGGATGAGAGCATGACAACCAAGCACCTTACTCATCAAATTAAAGCAAGAGTCATCCACCCATGTGTCATGTTACTAGAGCATGCCCAAGCCTATAAAAGGAGCCTCACACTTCATCCATTTCATCATCTTGCACCTTGATGCAAGAAGACCAACACATTGAGCCACTCCATAAAATAGTTAGGATCAAGATGAAGCAGCTAGGAGGTGGAGGCATGCCACAAGATGCGGGTTTATCAGAATTCCTGAAGAACAAGCTACGAGAAGATAGCAAGGTAGAAATTCTAAGGAAGACCACATATATAGATAATCACATCATCATTCCTTGAGTAGAACCCTAGATTATAATCCAAGTTCTTGAGGAGTGAAAGGGATAATAATTGGTATAACCATATCCAAATAAATCTAGTGATATTTTAGGAAGTCCATACCATGCATGATCATCACCATGGGGTAATGATCATAAAACCTAAGAACTTGAAGTAGAAGACATTAAGAATAATTAGATCATCTCTAATTCATGATCATGCTTTTAAGATATGTAAGGACAAGCTTAAACCTTAATTTGATAAGCACATACCATCACATAAAATCATAGGGTGATCCCTAGTAAGCAAACCTAGACTTATATTTCCAACTAAATTGGGAATTATTTAATGATCACAAGTAAAGTCCTAAGCTACATCTCAATCTTAGTTTGTGTATCACTTAGGTGATCACAATTAAAACCTAGGCAACAATTCAGATTCAACTCATGTGTCAATAAGTAAATATTAGTAGAACACTAATATTGCACCCTAATTAAATCCTATGCTTAAATATGAAGCATAAGATGAACCTAGTGCTAAATCCTATAATTAAACCCATAAGTGGTGATTAACCACTTAGATCAACCACTTATCCTTATAAATAAACCAAACCATGTTGAGAGTAGTATCTATATTTCAAGGTGCTATTAAAATATAATAATAGTACTAACCTTGAAATAGGATTAAAAATAAACCTTACAAAATCTTAACAAATAGGTTCTCACATAAAATCATATGCAAGTAATCAATTCCTCAAATAGAAACAAGCCCTAATAACAATCTCAGAAATACTTTAAGTTGAAAGTATCAACTCCAATAGTTCCAAACAGATTTGATTCACAAGAAAAATGGAAATTTAAAATGAGAGCATAAAATCATGCTTAATTAAAATTGCAATAAAGGTTCATATATATTAAATGCTCACTCAAAAACAATTCAGTATTTAAATGATCTTCTTATTAGTCCTAATGAAATTCCAGTTGTCAAATACCCGCAAAACGAGAAAAGAATTAAAATATGAATTCAAATCTGAATTCAAAATAGATATACAAAACGAGAAAATAAATAAAAGAGAAAAAGAAGAAAGAACTCACCTGGACTTACTCGGCCGCAGCGGCCCAGCTCGCCGAGCCCAACACCCAGCCCAGCACCAGCCCATCAACGCCGGCCCAATGCCACCCGTACCCCTTCGTTTAGAAAAAAAACAGAGGACGAGCTCGTCCTCATCCTCTTCGCGTGCTGGAGGCCAGCACGAAGACGTGCTCGTCTGTCCTCTCGCGCTGGCGGCCTCCCATCGTCCGAATTCGTGACGAGGCTCGCTTTTGGAGCCGTATAAAACCCTAAACGACGAACCCTAGCTCTGTTTTTCTCTCTCTCTGCTCAATTCTCCCCATACCGAAACCCTGGCTCCGCCGATCTCCATTACCGCCGGCGATAGAAGCCTCCCGAGCCAAGCCGAGCACACCAAGCATGATCACCGTCCTCGACAAGGTCAGCCCCCACAAGGAATTAAGCCGCCGTGTCCTAAATCGACGTCGACGACATCATCTCCCTGGCGGTCGTCGCCATGAATTCCGGCGATGCCGACCACCATTGACGTCGCCATCAAGTCCTGCATGCTCCTGGTGAGCCCCTGAATCTCGTAGCATGCCTAGCCTGCTCGATTGCATCCCGTAGTTCCGTCGTACCAATCACCTGCGAGCTCCGCCGCTCGGTCTCGCCGTCGAAGCTTGCTCCGGTGACCAAATAGGGGCGGCGCTGGCACCGTTACACGCACCGCGATGCCATGAGTCTAGTGGTCTAGATAGTTCGTCCGCGCGAGCCACCGAATCGACGGCGATCGCCGATTTCTGCCGGCCACGGTGAGCTCTCGGACGTGGTCTCGATCTTGACCGGTCCACGCTCACGTGGCAGCCAGCGTGGACCAATGGCCCACCGGCCGGTGGCCGTGTGTAGCTCTGTCCGGGTAACTTTAGCAATTCGTTTCATTTAAATTCAAATCCATAAATTTCAGAGATTTCAAATGAATTTAGAAAATACAATATAAGTCAGAAAAATACAAATGAGATATCAAAATTCTTATAAAAGAAAAATCTATCCAATAAAAATATAAAATGAAATTTATATTTTTAATAAAAAATCAATTATTTAATACTTGTGAATTAAGCCTTATTTATTAATTCTAAATTCAATTAAAATTCAATAATTAGGAAAACTTTCAAAATCAAATAAAAAAATAAACAAATAAAGAAAACATTAAAACTAATTTTCTTTATTTGTTAATTTGGCAAATCCTTATTAGAAGGATTTAACCCTAATTAATAATTACCTTAGTTATTAATTCCTTAAAAATAATAAAATGAAAAGTTTAATGTTATTTTTGTTTCAAAGTTATTAATAACTTCAACTTTATTAATGAAGTTATTAATCCAATAATCATAGGGTAATTAGGAAACCCTAGTTTCATTATAAACCATGTGATAACCTCATAATTTTATGTGGAACCATAAAACCCTAAATTAATTATGCACCAAACCCTAACTCCATTAATTCATATGAATCCTAGTTTGCTTCTAACCTAAACCCTAGGTTAGAACATGTGATCATGTTACTTCATTAGTAATCATAGATTCCTATCTAGCAACTAAATGCTAGTTCTAATCCACATAAAATATGGGAACCCTATCACTACTAATTGGCATCATATGTGATCATCTTCATCAAACCTAGTTGATCAAGTAGGATCAACCAAATCTAAACCCTAGCTTCCATTACCAAAACCCTCATCCTTAATTATCCATGCCTAGCATCACACCATGGTGATGAAACCCTAATAGCAACTACACCTACTATTTGGTATTACATTCCATACTCCACTAAACCCTACTAGTGTTGGATACATATCAACCATCCTATGTAGGAGTTAATTATTCATTACTTGGTGAATCCAATAACAAAACCTAGACCACCTCAACCTAATTGTTATACTTCTTATTAATTAAGAGGTATGTTCTTCAAAAGTTATTCTTTTGAAGAAAATAAGGAATCATCATCAACCCTGCTTATAAGGACCTATAAAACCCTAGCCAGACTATCACTAGCAAGATAAACCAACCTTGACAACAACCATGTATAATGAATTGCTTAGAATGCCTAGGCTTATCTCAACCTTACAAGCCCTAGTTGCTGATGAATCCAACTATATTGTGATCCATCTTATACTTACTCCGAAACTACTTGGAACCGAGAATAAAATTATAGCAAACCACAAACCTAATTACCATACTTGTTCTTTATTAAAGAACATGTTATTCCAAAGTTATTCTTTTAAAGTATATGATAATTAATCATCAACCATGCCATATAGTACTAAAACTGACCACTCGTTCTTTACTTGTTAACATTATGCCAATTATTATTTCTTGGGTGTGCTTAATTGATTATTATGCTTTATTACCTACTTGTTGATAATACCAAGTAATCACACCTGAATAAGAACCTTGTTCGTGAATCACTCTAAAAGTGCAACACACCCTGAACTAATCATTACCACTCACTAATCCTAAATCATCGGGGTTAGGTCACGCTTAAAGCGATTGCATCTCATTATTATGCATTATTGCATCCTTGCCAATCTTTTAAACATCGTCCTTACGGACGATGATGCTATTTCAGAATTTGGAGTTACTACGTATCGAAGACCTTGTCCGCATAATCTTGCAGACCAAGAAAGGCAAGTTCATCACTTGCTCATGTCATTTGAGTATTTCTATCAAATTACTTGCAAAGTATTATGGTTATCACTATTGCACAAAAATCAAAACCATTACTTTCATAACTATGAATATGACTAAGTGGTGGGCAATGGAACCATGGATTGTGTTGATATGGTGGAGGTTTCATTGCACGGGCTTATATCCATCTAGGATTAAACAACAAATGTCGCCGATGATTCTTGTGCCGTAATATCCGTGTTAACCATAAGATCCGGAGTGGGACGGAGTAGTCAAAAGTGTTTCCACCTCTCGTTCATCAACGGATGCGCTTTACCGTAGACACTTGTATCCGTCGGGGCAAGCGGTGGGCTGGGGAAGCCTTAAGTCCCCACGGCATAGTCCGTAGACACTTGTCGCTCGAAGTGCAAGCGGTGGGCTGGGGAAGCCTAAAGTCCCCACGGTATTGCGGTCTATGATGGGTTGCGGCTACCGGCGAAGGAGTTTGGTTCGATCCCAAAGCTGTTGTCGTGGTCGGGGTCCATCCTTAAGTGGTATAAGAGGACCGACGAGGACCCAGGGTCGGGGTATGCAACAAAGGGTGGGTGTTCGAGGTAGCGGAGGAACATGATTGGCTAGACCTTATACCGGGCCTCACACCATAGGAAGTGTGGACGGGGAAATTGCCGGTTGGCACCAAGGTTAAGATCTCTTATGGGTAAAGCAACACACCTCTGCGAGTGTAAAGAACCGTGACCTGTCACTCCTCGTTCCGGGATATGGAGCTGCGAACGCGGCCGGAAAGGAGCTCCATGAAGTTCTAGTAAACCGGTGAAGGCCGACGGACATAGTTCTTCCGAATAAAAGCAACCTTTTGAAGAAATGATTATGAAATCTTGCATTGGTATTAGACTTTACGGTCTAATGCTGTAGCTAGTGCATTAAACACCTCTTTCCTATAATGAACTTGTTGAGTACGCTCGTACTCATCCCACTCTTAAATCCCCTGCTTAGATATGGAGGCATCGAAGGAGGAGCTACAGTGCAACTCGAAGACCGAGGAGTTAACAACTACTTAAAGAGACAAGACCATGTCAGATGAGTCAGATACCACATCCAACAAGGAGAAAACCTAGTTTAGCCATAGAATGGAACTAGCTTCCTAAACCTAGCTCCTACTTAGCTAGAATCTACTCATAGCCTCTATAGCTAGTCAAATACTCTACAAATAGAGTCCGTGATAAGATTAGATCACGAGTCGTTCTTTTGGAGTTTATTTGCAGTTTTACCTCATTGTAAAGTAGGAGGCTGTGTGGATCTTTTGTAAAGAGTACGTATTTGTAATTCTATAGACATGCCTTGGACCCGCGTATGTTTCGTTGTATGCACTACGAGCGATATAATACGAGTGGAACGGTGTTTCACTGGTGTTATATCAGACTTGCATACTACACCATGCAGTGGTATGTCGGGTCACCACACGCAGCTGACCCGGAGCCACTGCGAGATACAGCAGTGATGGAAGCAGTGGTCGCACGGCATCTTGCTGACCATGTCCTCCGCCTCGAAGTCCTTGAGGCACACGGCGCACTCAGTCTGCAGCCTAGCGCCGGCCGCCGCCCAGGTTATCGCCTTCAACTCCTTGACGGCCTCGCGCGAGGCCGGGACTCTGGGACCCAGCCTGAACGGCTCCTCCTCATGGTCTTCTTCTCTGCCTTGCTCGGAATAGTCAATCCAAGGCACACGGCGGCCAAGCGCCCAATCCAGTAAGCTGCGATGGAAATACTCTTCTTCGCTCTCTTCCACGACTTCCTCATAGATAATTGTGGTCGACATCCTCTCTGGCTCCATCTACGACAGAAGGAGCAGGTATGGCTAGGAGAGGCGGCTAGGGGGCAAGATGCGGAGGCCGGAGCCACCAGATCTATAGATGGAACGGATCGGATGAGATTGGATTCCGAGTTAAATCGAACTCAATCCACCAGTCGATTCAATCCGTTTGCAGCGGTCGCGGCGATGGCGATCCAGGCGAACCTTGCCGGTGGATGGAAAAGCAACGGGTTGGGGCGGCGGCGCGACAGCGACAACGCCAGCCGAGGGATTCGCGTCTAGAGGCTCGGCAGTGGGTTCGTTGGGGAAAGAGTGGGAAATTGAGATTTTGGGGAGCTGAAAGCGTGGCCCGAGCTTCTCACATTAAAATCGAAGACGTCATCCCCGTTTATTAGGGCATCTCCAACCGGGCAAGCAAACGGACGCTGCGAAATGCGTCTGCATCCTGCTCTGCTCCAGCGAGATGACGTATCGTGTTCGGGCGTTCGCAGCGAGACAAACGCGACTCAAATATGCGGTATGTTTGCGTCTCCGCGGACGCTGCGTGGTCGCGTCTAGCGTCCGCTCGCTTCCCCCACGGGCACTCCTGGCAGCGATCCTGGTTCGATCGGTCTCGAATTAAAGCACAACAAGCGCGTGAATGTCAACCGCCGGAGTGGCAACCGCGCCGATCAACCCGTCAACCACCGGAATGGAGCGCCGAACCGCCGCGGAAGAGCAACCGCCAGCCTCTTCGTTATACGCGCCGCCATTAATCCCCGCAGAATATAACCCCTACGTCTACTGTAATTCACGTCGAACCGCCTCCTCCTCCTCCTTCAACACCGGCACGCCATGAGCGACTACACCCTGCCGTCGGACTCGGAGAGCGAGGGCAAGCCGCCCGGATGGCTGCATTGGTGGGAATCCCTGCGACGCCAAGCGATCCGGGCTCCACGCCCAGCGACCCTGCCTTCACGCCGAGTGAGGAGGAGGAGGACGGAGGCGCCAATGCCAGCGATGGCGAGGAGGAGGACGGAGGCGGCGCTGGCAGCGACGCCGAGGACGAGGAGGAGGGGAAGGAGGAGGAGGAGGAGGACTCCGACGCCAAGTTCGCCCGGCTGGAGGCGCAGGAGGCGGCGGACGACAAGGGCGGCGGCAAGGAAGGAGTCTAGGGCCCGGGCAAGGGCGCAGGCGCGGGCGGCGCGTCGTCGTCCGTTCAGCGACGACGACGACAACAAAGACAACACTTCTTTCGACTCCAACTCTTCGATGGGCGCGTCGTCCTCCAGTTCCTCTTCCGACGAGGAGGGGACAAGCAAGAGGCGCATGAGTTTGGACGACGAGGCAGGGCCTTCTAACAAGAAGACCAAAAATAGTTTTTTAGTTTATATATGTTTTTAAATTTGTTCTTATTTGTATGTTAAATATATTTGAACCTTTTCGATTGGAGTAATCTATCCGATGAATTGTTTATGGCTAATCTATTCGATTCGAGCAACAAGACATCATTCAGTACTTTATTTTCGTTTAAACTTGCTCATTCAACAAAAATGAAAAGAAGGAGCAGGAAAAAAACAGTTGCATGTCCAAAATGCGTCGGACCGCTGGGGGTGGCCCCCGACGCAAACGAACATTTCGCCCTCGCGGTCATTTTGGCGTCCGCCTGGCGACGCAAACGAACGCCCGCGGACAATTTGGCCATCTGAAATGCGTCGCGCCGCTGGAGATGCCCTTATGCCAAAACTACCACAGTGTGGCCTGAATTGTTTTCTCCTCCTCCTGGCCCGAATCGGCCTGCCACCCACCCACACGCCTCTCCCCTTCCCCTTCCGGAAATAGTCTTTCTCTACACTATATTAATATAACAACCACACGGACATCAGCGCAATCATAACTAAAAGAAAACATAAAAGAAAAAAGAGAAAGAAAGTTGAAAAGGTCGGATCAACGAAAACGAATGTGTCATGCAGCCGCTGCGTTCTCCGAAGCATTCCCACCACGCTCCTACCACTTTGAAACGCCGTATACCAAGCAACACCTTCAAGAAGAAATACGACGACGACGCTGCTATTTGGACTGGTCCTAGGGTTTCCCCGATACACACATGGACAAGGGAGGAGGGATTCACCCAACGCCCTTTAGGAAGGAAGGGTGGCACCCGCGGGCGTCACCGCGTCGGTGTCGGCCAACCCGACATAGATTTCTCCCGACCCTCGCAACCTCGCACTGGACGCTCCATTGTGCTCCACCAAACTCATCACCCACCAACGTGTGCCACCACAGCTTTAGAACCACCATCGCAGCCTTACCATGGCCAACAGGACCAAGGACGATCTCGAAACCCATGAGCAACGAGGTAGTGGCCACGCGGGAGGGAACCGCCTCCACCGCCAATGGCGGTACCCGTCCGGACATGCCGGCAAGGGGCACACTAGGCCCTACTAGCTCGACCGAGCACACACCCACCTAGTCCATGCTCGTGAAGCCCCCGTCGGGATGCTGCTGGACGCGCGTCTCCAAAACTTAATTGGAGGCCCCAAGAACACCACTGTTGATTGGGTTCCTACGATCAACAACATGATTGTTGCAATACTTGTAGTAGCAAATATTATTTATATAAGTTTGACACCGAGAAGTTTTGCAAATGGCAATAAACACAACCCCGCAATTGCGTTGTCAGGCGCAATCACGTTCACACCCAAGCTGTGATTTGAAAATAGCCTATACTATGAGTTGCTAACATGGCAATAATTTGAGAGAGTTTTAAGTAATCTAAGAGCAAAATAAATAACAAATCTCTACTACTTAAAAAGAAGGAACATGTTCCCCCTTCTCCCCCTACTTTCGTCGTCCTTTTGGTCGTCCTACATATTTTCAATATGACGATTCTGCCCTCCCTCCTTGCCTCAAAAAATTCATCACGCACCATCAATCCAGGACAACAGGAAAGGAAACTCCATTATTTTTGCATCATTCCAGGACAACAGGAAAAGGAAACTCCATTAACGCACCATTATTTCTGCAACTCTACCGCGCCATTATTTCTGCATCTCTACCGCACGATCATTTGAAGGAAACTACACACAATTTCAGGGCAATAGCAAAGGAAACCGTAGCATTACAGAAACAAAGGAAACTCCATCATGGCCAGATCTGGCACCATCACAGAACAAAGGAAACTTCATCATTTCGATATCAGCCATATCGGTACTTGACAGAAATAATAGAATCCCTTCAGATTGGTACCCTGAAGCATGGCTGGACGACTCCTGGTGCTCATTTCGCGATCAACCATATTGGTACTTGCCTCAAAAACATAATCCCTTCAGATTGGTATCCTGAAGAATGGTTGGGTGATTTCTGGTCGTGTATATAAAGGGGTACCCTCAACCATTGTTATGCGAGAGATCTCCTGGAATCATCAGGGATAGTGAAGGTATGTAACCACACCTCTAAGTTGTCTCCCCATCATTTGAAAATCTGCAGTAATTTGAAGTTGTTGTTTCATACCTTGCCCGATAGTATTACTTATTTGTATGTATAATCATGCAGATCATCAAGGAGAGTTTACAACCTTTGTTGGGAGCATCAGGAAGAGTGGAAGAGTGGAGGTACGTAATCACACCTCTAAGCTGTATGCACTTTTTTAATTGGTTGTCTCTGCCTCCCCACTTGTTGGAAGAACTTCCCCATCATGTGAGATCTGCAGTAATCATGGTTTGAAGAAATCATTACAGGATATGTCAGGTCATAATGTTTTAATAGGAGACTTGAGGTTTCTAATAGTTCACTAATAGTTCATATCATAACAATACAATCAATCTTGAATGCCCCATATGTTTAGTTCCCTGTATAGGCATTTTGGTTAGTATCAATCCAAAGTTTGTGCTATAAAATACATAGATTTTTTCTATAACAAAATCAAATTGGTCACAGTAAACATGATATATTCCTGAAGCTACGAGTGTTTGTGGCATGCCACAGAGTCCATGCTTGTGCAACTAAGAGCTTCGCTCGGGTAGAAGCAGCTAGCAACGATTTGTGTGTTGAAGGTCAAACGTAAAAAGTGATGGCAATGGTATGGACATATGCTCGTTAATTTTTTATGGGACTTAGTTACACGTTTATGAATTTCCCGTATGATTAAAGTTGGATCCCTTTTATTTAGAGCATCATTTGATTTAATATTAGTTTCTTCTTGACATTAATGTGGGTGTTCGCCAACTGAGGAGTACCAGCAACTGGCCCATCCGAGCTCTATTGCATGCCCATCAAGGTAATAGACTTAAGGTTAAAGGCAAAATTTGACACTACGATGATCTCTTCATAAATGTTACCTGAGTTTCGTTAATTATTTACCAGTTCAGTCAGAAGATGCATTTTAATAATTCATTGTGTAGTTTGATTTGAAGAAACATATAGAAGAGAAACAATATATTTAATTTAGTTGGGATTTAGTGACATGCTTACTGATTGAGAAATCTGATTACGCAGATTGCAAATGCTATGTGCCGTGCTGCAAAGGCCAATGAAAAAAACTCACAGTGATTTTTTATGCAGCCCTACATCTGAAATTGGTCCTAAGTTTACTCTTTTATTGGTTCACACATCATGGCCGTCTCTAGAAATTCAGGGCCCCAGTGCGAAATGCAAAACAGGGCCTTAAACTTCAAAAAAATCACATAAGTATAGTAACTAAAATACACATTAACTTTATTATATAAGCGTAGTACGCATTATTTCATACAATATGAGAAATTTTGAACATTAATTATACTAAAAGATACCAGTGGAGCACTAAACTGACCTCATGTTCTACTAAACAGACCAGATTCATTCCCCATGATTCTCCTTTGTTTATAAACGAAAAAAGCAATCTTGTCAAATACTAGATGGATTTATCTTCACAATGGTCAAGATAAGTTAATAGAAGAAGGTTATACACAGGGTACCTGAAACCTTGGTTACGATCTGCCATGCAATCGTGAAGGCCTGCGTTGAGCAATGGAATTGGGCCACACAGAAAGAGAACAGCGATTGCCGTGCTTGATGCACAAGCGCTGGAGGGCTGGAGGAATCAGATGAGATCGATCTGCCGCCTGCCGGTTGGAAGTTGAACAACGATCTCGGTTTGTTGATCGAGCGAGAGCGACAGAATGAGTCGAGGACGTCGTCTCGGCTCCCCGCGGTCTCCGCCTCGGATCGAGATAGCCAGACATGCGGATGGGCCGTCCTAGGGACCAGGACAAGCTCGCTGACGACCTCACCCGACGGGAGCTCAGTTTGGGCCGAAATTTTCCAGAGAAGAGTACACAGACATCGGGTAAAGACTGGAAAATTTGGGGCCCCCCAATTTCGGGGGCCCAGAGCGGTCGCCCAGCTCGCACTGGGCTGTCGACGGGCCTGTCACACATGAGATCTCATAATACATGCTTTATTCCGGGTAGGACGTGTTTGGTTCTTGGAACTTTCATGTCCTGTATGTATGTATTCCGGGTAGACGAGAACTTTCCTGGAACTTTTATGTGCACAAATTTGTGCTATTTTTTGTCCATATCGTTTATGTAATTAGAATATTTAGATACATACCTCAAAAAGAAAATATTTAGTTACGTTGCGATTGCTTATGGGGTGCATACTGAACCAAGGTATTTTACTGCATTATTCTTGTGAATTGCCTTCCAAGTAATCGTTCTTCTGTTCGTGGGAGTGGTGTAGCCGGGAGCATATGCTCCCGGTTTTTAAACTTCATTTTAAATACACTTTCAAATGTTGAAAAAATCGAACACAAAATTAAGTGGGTACATCTCAAAAGTGTACACGTTCAAAAAGTGGTTCCCCAGAAAACCCACATTTTGAGTGTCATCTCTAAAAAGGACAAAATTTGTTGTACAAAAAGGTTGTGCACGAGACGTTTTGTTTGTCTTTTTCACACAAGTCACAAAAAATATTAGTTTTTCACAAAACTTGATGTGCGCACATAAAATGTCTATACATAAACGACAAAATTGTATTTGATTTTTTTGACATTATTTTAAAATGTTTTTTCCGGTGGCGATCATATGCTCCCATGTGCCGAATTGAATTTATGTTCATTCTACTTATTTGATTGTACCTTCTCAGTATCATTGCTTGCAGAATTACTATTTTAGCATCTCTATATTGACATTATTGCATAGCTGGTTGTACCATGTTCATCTCCCGGCTGTTTCATCGTGGAGCACGCCACCCTACTCCTAGCGCCATATAAAAGAGACCACTGCGCCATCATAGGATCCAGCTCTTGAGAGTATGTGCGACGTGATGTTCGTGTGGCTCGACCTGGAGATGAGCGGCGTAATGAGACGCGTGGAGCTGCGGGTGGTATTATTACTTATTTGAGTTCATACTCCATGTATTTAAGTTACATGAAATACATAAATACTATGTGCAGCTCCACACGCGGCTCAAGCCGGCTGCGGTGGTACTATTACTTATTTGAGTTCATACTCAGTGTAGTTTAACTTAGATGCATTTAAGGGCATGTGCAATGGTTGATAAGACTGTCTTATCTTAATCATGCCACGTAATTTAGATATAACAATAAAACATGATGTACAATGAGTTATTTTTTAGTCGTATCTTTAGTAACGAGACATCCTAAATTTATGGTGAGAGAGATTGTGCTAAGAGATCTCTTAGCTAAGAGAAGCCAAAGTCTTTTTTATCTTTCTCTTTCTTCCACCTCAGTGTTTATTCTACGTGGCACTGCTAAGATATCACCATTGTACATGCACTAAGCTTTACATAAAATACACAATATATAGGTGCAATCAGTTTCTTGCCTTTTATCTGTTTAACTACCAAATTTTAAATAAAAAATATTTGTGAAGATGTTGGGTGCTTGGGTTTTGGGAGGTTGGTTGAAACTAATGCTAGAAAGAACGTCAGATTCTTGTCATCCCACATGTCGAAAGCAAGAAAAAAAACTCTGATGAAAGCAAAAAGAAGAGGCGTCCTTTCAATACCTATACCAAGAACATCGTCTGGAAGGAGATCTTTCCATTGTAGGTGAGATACTTTGCACTTGTATTTATAGTAATCACTATGCTATTATTTTTAAATTTATATGTAGATCAGCTTCATTGTGGTAATCATGTTAGCACCCAAATCATCTCCATTGTGGTAATCACATTAGGTTCTGCTGCCCTATAAATGGCCTAACCAGAGAATTATTTACATGAGAATAGAGACATGATTATAGTCCTTTGTTCAGCATGTATTAACACTAAATAGGAAATTATTATATGCAGTCTTCTTCTACTACGCACTTGAGTTACTGAAGGAAATTATTATATGCAGTCTTCTTCTACAACACACTTGAGGCATTACTCATCTACTTGCATGAATTTTGTCATAAAACTATAAAAAGACTACCAAAAAAGATCAGTAAATTTTTTGAAGTACATGCTGTTGAACTGATCTCGCATGTGGTTCTATTTATCATTGTCAGTTCCACCTCCAATCACGTAACCAGTCTGTCGCTAGGAGTGTCCATGGAGGATGGGAGTTGGCACTGCCTCGAATTTGCAGGAGGAGCATAACAAATAAGTTGATGCAGTAGTCGATGGAGAAAAGTATGTATGTAGGATTATTGTTAAGTACACTGCAAATAATTAAGAGCATTATGTAAGATGATTATCAATGTATAAGTAGAGATGTAAGGAAGTCTCTTAAAATTCGCATGCTTATAGTCCACTCACAATAATATCAAATAGGGTAACCACAATTTCACCACCATTGGCTCTTCCATGAGAGATAAGGAATCTCCCAGCCCAAAGTTGCAAGGCACAATAACAGATGGCAATCCCGCATTTTATCTATCTCCAGCAGCTCCCCTATATCATCTCCCCTATATCACATTTATATATATTTGAAAAATATTTCATAACCAACTCGTGTAACTTCTATTAGAACAATTGAGGCATTGAACAACAATTTGACAGTAATTGGTCAACATCAAATTAGGCATCAATTACACACCAAAACTGTAGCAGGAATTGCTCCGCTACATGTCGCAATTGGACAACATCAAAGCCCTTGCCACCCTCGCAAGTAGCAACACACTGGCGCAGGAGCAAGCTCTCGATCCCGTACGCAGGAGGAAGCTCTCAATCCTGTGCGCGCGCTAGACACAGCTGCAGCGGCCGCCGCCAGACCTTGACCTCATCCCCACGCGAGCTACAGCTGCAGCGTGCACACCAGCCTCTCCCCGGTCACCCCCTCGCGTCGGACTTGCCCCTTCTCGCTCCGCCCGACCCGTCCATGGCGACATGGAGGAGCGCTCGCCGCGGCCTCCTGTCCAAGGCCATCGCCGAGGGATGCCGTGCCGTCGCCAATCCAACCCCTCCCTTCCCCTCTCCCCACCATGGCTTCCCACCTTGACCGATCAGGAGCTCGATTTGGAGGTCGATTTGGTCAAAATTATAGAAGAAGAAGGGCAGAGATGGAGATCCCGCAGAGATGTACCTGGTCGGGAGCAAGGTGGCAGGAGGAAGCTTCCTCGAGCGAGCGTTTGCTCTCCTCAGCGGATTGGGTACGCCTCCAACACCCCGACGTGTAGGGGGAGAAGAGGGTCTCGGTAGGGGAAGCAGATGTTTCGGGGCGGTGGTAGGGGTCCTGCTGGAGGCGTTTTTTCTCCTTCTCTCCACTATACAATATCCGTTTCAAAGAATAAAACCCACACGTATTTTATCATAAATTTAGCTATAAAAATTAAGCAACAAAATCTTGATTATATTAATTAGTATCGTTGGATTCGTATTGAAAATCACTTTCTAATGATGTTAATTTATACAAGTAAATCTTGGTCAAATAAAAAACACGAAAAATAAGAACATCGTATTCTTTGAAATGGAGGGAATATTTGCTATCGGGAGAGGTATAAAGCCTCTGCTGGACTTGCTCTTACATCTTGAAAAACTAATTTGCAGTGCACTTGTTTCAGGACCCAAGATCCATTGTATTCACGGGGGTGACTGAATTTATGATTTCACAATAATTTGTGAACACAAATATCAAAGGAACAACATGCAATAGTGACTCCATTCTTTATGCAGCTTGCAACAAATTTGACATGTCGTTACGAGGTTGTATTACATTTCTGCACCGCACCCGTGGCAACGCACGGGCATTTGTACTAGTATAAACTAAAAGAAGAGAGTGTTGAAGTGAGTGTTGGCTAAGTGTGTTTGCCAAAATATCAGTCAAAGCTTGCACAATGAGAGAAGTAGCCAATCATGGGACGCAATTTCTATTGGGCAGCCGACCTCGTTCTGGCTTATAGCGAAGTCACGCCTTCTGGCCGTGCGATCGTGATCCGACGCTCCGCGGCGAGGGGCTTCCCGCGCCTGACGGGCCCAGTGCGCAGGAGGTCTTTCCGGTGGGACAGAGATCAGGTGACATGCTATAGGCATGTCACCGATGAACAGTGCCGTAACATGCGTTTTAGGCCGTTGGATCGAAAATGGATAGACAAGATTGCACTGTAGCGATGCACTGTAGATGATCCTGTAGCATATGTACTGTAGCGACGCACTGTAGATTTGTTCCTGTAGCGATGCACTGTAGATTGTCACTGTAGCGGCTACTGTTTATATTCATCTAGCCATCCATTTTCAATCCAACGATCAGAACATGGTCGCATGTCACGGAACTGTTCGTGACATGCCTATTACATGTCACCTGATCTCTGTCCTTTCCGGTGTACGCATAGCAGAGCGTTCCAATGTAGCAGAACGCTCGTGGAGACCTGATCCCCATTTTCTCGCCTCATCTCTTCCCCATCCCGTCCTCCAACCTTGCCTGATTTCCCCGGCGTCTGCTAGATAGGAATCCAACGACAACTGCTCGCCGCAGCTGGCTACATCCTCGTCCATGGCGGCTGCGTCCTTGGCTGCGGCGGGGGCGTCCGCGTTGGTGCCGGCTACATTTTTGCAGCGTCGGCGACATCCTCGCAATTCCGGCGAACATCCTCGCGGTTGCAACGGCATCCTCGCTGATTCATGCACATTTTTGCGGCAAGAGGCTGCATCCCCGCGGTGTTGTCCACATCCCTGAGGCGCATCGTCGCGGCGTCAGTGACATGCTTCGCGGGTCGGCCACATCCCCACGGCGTCGCCCACCTCTCACCGTCGTCTGCTACATCCCTGCGGCCTCGGCTATTAAATCTCTTGATATTTTCAGGTAACCGTCCATGCTATCCTCGTGCATCTTCACCCCTGTAGCGGCTTGAAGTTACATGGTATGGTTTGGTTTTATGGGGGTCGCTGATCTGGTTTAGATGTAGCTCCTTTGGTCATTTGATCCATAAATGATGTTGGATGAGTAGAAACGGAGAGATGATTCTTCGGTGACAGAATAGATGTAAATCAGTATGGTTTATGATTTCACATGTAACCTGTTACATGTAGTCTGTTCTAGATGTAACTCCTTTTGGTTACTGATTCATAAATGGCGTTTTTAGATGTAGCAGAAATGAACAAATCATTCTTCTGTGGTAGAAGAGATTTAAATTAGTATGGTTTATGATTTGTACATGTAACTCCATAAATGAGGTTTAGATATAATCTGTTCTAGATGTAGCTCCTTTTCGGTTATTGAACGATAAATGATGTTTAGATGGAGCAGAAATGAACAGAGGATTCTTTTGTGGTAGAATAGATGTAAATCAGCACACTTTATGATTTTTGACATGTAACCCCATAAATGATGTTTTAGATGTAATATGGTTTTTTTGTGTTATCAATTTGTAAGTTAAGTGGGAGTTTATGTGCTTGCAGCTTCCCCCATACAGACTAAAAAGTCAATGTTATTATGAAAATATGAAATATGCAATCAGCATGGGTTTCTGAAATAGATGTAACCCAGTAAATTGTGATGGATACCAGAATATATTTCTATGTGAAGTTGCTGACCATTTTTTCTGCCGGAACATGGAAATCTGGAATGCCCCTAGTTTCTATTCTGCCCACATTGAGAACACCTTTTGTTTTTACATCAAATTTTTTCGTATGTGCTTCACAAACAGCCACTATGAGTGTTAATCTGGGATTTACTTCAAAGTTGTCTCTCTTGCTTAACTTTTCCAATTCTAATACGAGAGTAACACATGGCTAGTATAGAGGCCAAAGCGGCAGAACAGGTCGTCGAAGTGTGCATGAGGACACAGTCCATTGGGAAGTGCATCTTCAGCTCGTCTCTGCTGCCTGTATGTGGAGGTAGAACAACCCTCGTCACAGTCGATTCAAGTAAATCAACTGTTGATGAGGGCTGCTGGAGCGGTGCTACCTTTTTACCGCGACAACAAGGTGAGCTTTTTGCTGAAGCCTGACGCTGTAGAATATCTTTTCTATTCTATTCGCATCCAAGGCACGAGTATAGTCTTGAGCAGTGATCAGATTAAATTTAACTATTCCTTGGATGTGCTTGCAGGTTATGGACAAGAGAAGAGAAAATGATAGCTATTGCCAGCCATATTGGTTTCTCATATCACACCTTAAACATGTATGGTAAAGAGTGTTATCCAACCGTAGCTGGAGCTAGGCAAGCGGCGAGTACTTTCTTTCCTTGATAGTTGTCAATTAATGTAGCCACCATATATTGCAAACTTCTGTTACTGTGAGAGCACAATAGTTGCAATATGTAACCATCAAAACCTGGAACCATAGATTAGTATAAACAGTACATACCTTAAAATGTTCACACCATGGTTGATTTCATCATCGCAATAACATGTGGCTATCTTTGGCTTGGTTGTATACAGCTTTAACAATTGTGAGCTCCGGTCGATGGTGTTGGTGGACAGAAGGTCATTTCTTGTTTTCTTCAATCTTCAGTAATCACATCGCCATTCAGGTTTTTCTTTTTACACACCTAATAACTGTCAACTCTTCTATACCTAGATGTTATGCACCGGCAAGTTACTCTTACTTCTCATTTGAATTATAACCTGGATGTTACTTTCTTCTAGTAGCTGAACCTGTTGTAAAGTTACTGTCTGTCCAATTCCTTCTAGTGCACGATGTACTTAATTTGTATTAGAAATTATTGTGCACTGTATACACAATTTAAAAGTTCCAAATTAGCAATGAAATATATTTGTTGTCTTAATCTGTCATTTTAATCTCTAGTTCTCCATACAGAACATATGTAAGTAGGACTTGCAGCACAAGTCATTCCTATTTCATTGCCAATATTTGTACAGTCAACCGACTTAGTACAAAGTTGAATATACATGCTACAAACAGCCAATACAAGATATTGACAGAGTTTCATCTAAACTCCCGACAATTGGAGGCAAGCAATTCAAAGTATCCAAATTTCTCTACTAAAGCTATATCCTCTCGCTAGTCATATCCTCTCGCCGCTGGGTACACAGTCGAGTCCCCAGGCTACATCTTGCGCATGATCTGTCTGTGTATTAGGCACATTTATGTTTGCAGATATGTGGCTACTAGTTGTAATCTAGTTTTGTGGAACATGCGTAGTAGATGGGACTGCTATCTAGTACATGTATAATTAGTAGACGTGACTGCTCCAATAGTAGAAGGAACACTAGATTTGGACCCGTCACTTGATGTATCACATGTTGATCTATATTTGCCTGTCGACATTAGATGAAACACTAGAGTTGGAGCCATCAGTAGATGTATCACCTGTTGATATTTTCTTGCACGTCGACAGTAGATGGAACCTTATCGTTGGAGCTTCCAGTAGATGTATCACATGTTCATATATGTTTGCATGTCGACAGTAGATGGAACACTAGCGTTGGCCGCCGTCAATAGATGTATCACTTGTCGATATTTGCATGCATGTCGATAGTAGATGGAACATTATCGTTGTCGATGTCAGTAAACTCCATGTAACTTTTCTATGGTGTAACCTGTAATTGAACTCCTTGTAAGTTTTCTTTGGTGTAACCATTGTTTTATTTTTAAAATAATGTAACATGTAAATAAAAATTGAACTATATACTGTGTTCTACATGTAATCCACAAGATGCTGCAGTCTAAGTTCAGTTCTTAATGAAATACATTAGTTGTAACATGTAATCATTGTGTTCAAATCGTTTTTAGATGTTGCAGCTATTTTAGGCTAATTGTTTAGATGTAATCCACTTCCTGCTATAGTCCACTAGTTTTCATGTCAGGTCGATGGATGGCAAATCAGCACTAAACTTAAGGATGCAGCAAATCAAGTTGCAGTTTTGCAGAACCAGATCTGAAGAAACAGAGGATGTAGCAGACAAGAATCAGAGTTGCCCAAACTTACAGGTGATTGGAGGGGGAAGAGTTCTTGTATGTGCTTCGGGATTTCTGAACTAGGGGATGTAGCAAATCAACACTGAACATAATGATGTAGTAAATCAAGCTGCAGTTTTGCAGAACCAGACCTGAAGAACCACAGGATGTAGCAGAATGTCCTTTCCGTCTGGTTTTACTGCGTGTTGTATTGAGATGTAGTCTGTTTGTCTTCACAGAGAAGGGGGCATGTGTCCATTTAAAAAAAGAGAAGGGGGCATGTATAAAGTGGGATCACTGCCGGGAGCAGGCAGAAAAAGGCAGGCTTGGACCAGGTCATTGCGCGCTATTCCCGCGCACGGACGTCCTCGTGGTCCCACGTGCATCTATTTACGGAAAGTTCTCTATCGCATGTGCGTTTAATTAAAGAAGTAACCACCTGGTCGGACTGACTTCACGTTTAGCCGAAATCAAGGTCGACCTCGATGTAGTCAGGTCCATCATGGGAACTTGCCCGTTTAAAGCCAACAACCAGGCAGCACACTCATCACATGCAGATGAATGTGTTGTTACAACCACATCAATATATAGTTCGGCTGTATATAAACAGCCCAGCAGCTGTACTACCAGCTCTTCAAGCACACACAAACGTATCCCAGATCGACGCACCATATGCACCAGTTTTACATTGAGGAGCAGATACACATTCAAACATGAGCTAGTTTTACATCGTTCCTCCAGAAGCGGATCAAATTATGGCGCTCTGCTCCTAGGTTTACATTGTGAAAGGGAGATCCTAATTCAGGGAGAGTGCCGCCAAACTGAGGCCTAGCTCTCGCTCGATCGAACTCACGAACGAAGAACAGAGACAGGAAATTTTGTGCCGCGTGCAAACCTTGCAGCTTTTCAGGTTCTATTCCCTTCCTCTTATTACATGAGAGAATCACCGATCGTGTCTATCCTCACGGCGCTCATGGCGAACGTGCCATCCCAAGTCCGAGCTGATCGAGTAACAGCACTCCGATCGTGCCTACGACTAAGCCAGCCATACTTATCCAAAACCCTAGAAAATAGCTGACGGACTAACTGAAACTATCGACACTGCTAACTGAATTTAAACACTACAAGCTAGATTAACTGACAAACTCCCCCCTAATCTAGTTGCCCTTCACCTTGATGATGCCAATCCGTCGTCGCAGCTCCTGGAACTGCACACGAGCAAGTGCCTTCGTCAAGATGTCGGAGAGTTGGTCTTCGGTACGCACGAACTGAGCGTCGATGCTGTCGTTCTCGACGCACTGACGAATGTAGTGGTACCGAGTGTCGATGTGTTTGCTCCGATCATGAAAAACCGGATTCTTCATCAGCGCAATGGCTGATTTGTTGTCGACACGCAGCTTCGTGGCGCCGATCTTGCAGCCCATGAGTTCGTTGTATAGGCGATAGAGCCAGACGCCCTGGCATGCCGCTGCTGTCGCAGCGATGTACTCCGATTCGCATGACGATAGGGCGACGACTTTCTGTTTCGTCGATTGCCCTGCGACGGGGCTTTGGCCGTAGAAGAACAGGACGCCGCCGGTGCTCTTCTGATCGTCGATGTCGCCAGCGTGATCGGAATCGCTGTACCCGATGAGCTCTGCGTCTTCCTCCTGGCGTGCGGTAGCAGCAGCCAAGATCCTTCGTGCCGGCAATGTACCGAGAAGATGCTTCACAGCATTCCAATGCTCGCTGGTGGGAGCCTCCATGAACCTGCTGCTGAGGTAGCCCACGGTGAAGCAAATGTCTGGCCTCGTATATACGAGATACCGCAGCCCGCCGACAACGCTCCTGTACTGCGTGGTGTCGACGGCGTTGCCTCCTCCATGCTTGCTCAGCTTCAGTCGAGGTTCCATGGGCACGGCCGTGGAGTTGCAGGTGGACAGTCCCTCGCGTTCCAGAAGCTTCTCGGCGTACGCAGCTTGTCCAAGGACAATGTGCCCAGGTTTCTGCGCCACCTCGATCCCAAGGTAGTAGCTCAACAAGCCTAGATCGCTCATCTGGAACAGCGACATCATCTCTTGCTTGAACGCGGTGATCGCTGCTGCCGTGGTGCCGGTGACGATCATGTCATCGACGTACACACCAAGCAGCAGGCGTGCCCCGTCCTTGATGCGTGTGTAGACCGCATGCTCTGACGTGCACTTGACGAAGCCGAGCGTGGCGAGGCTCCCGTCGAGCTTGGCGTACCACGCTCGTGGAGCTTGGCGAAAGCCATACAACGCCTTTATCAAGCGCAGCACCTTGCTCTCCTCGCCGTTCCTGATGAAGCCAGGAGGTTGCGTGACGTAGACCTCCTCGGCCAGCTCGCCGTTGAGGAACGCCTATTTCACGTCGAGGTGGTGTACCTCCCACATCTCCTGTGCGGCGATGGCGAGCATCAGGCGAACAGAATCCAACCGCGCAACCCCTGCGCGCTGGACGTAGCCCTTTGCGACGAGCCGAGCCTTGTGCTTGATGATCGCCCCCAGCTCGTCGCGCTTCACCTTGTACACCCATTTGAGGCCGATCGGCCTGTGTCCACGAGGGAGGTCAACAAGTTCCCAGGTAGAGTTTTCCTCGATCGAGTTCATCTCCTCGATCATGGCCCTGTTCCAGCACGCCTCCCTCCGTGCTTCCTCCACGCTCGCTGGTTCCTCTGCAGAAGACAGGAACATACGCTCGGCCAAGTTGGGTGCCTCCGCGTCAGATCCGTACAGGTCAGCGACGCGCCGATACCTGTGCGGCTCGTCAGGGTCGTCGTCGTCGTCGAACAGTGTTGCATCTGGCATTGTTGGAGGTGTGGCGAGCTGCACGTCGTGTGCATCGTCCTGGTCCGGAGATGGAGGTGGCGCTGCTTCGTGCGGTGTTGGCGACGCAGTGAAGAACGGCGTGGCGCCCTCCGATCCCGTGGAGGTCGAGGGCGTTGGTGTCGTACAGGGTGCGTGTCCAGCCTCCGCCGGCACTGCCAGCGTGGTGTACTCAACCACCAGCTCCTCGCTCCTTTCCACCGCAGGTACATCCTTGTCCCAGTCCGAGCTCGCCGATTCGTCGAAGACAACGTCACGAGAGACATGGACGCGTCGCGTCGCTGGGTCGTAGACTCTTTACGCCTTGGAGCCGGTCTCATAGCCGATGAAAACCATCGGTGTGCTTCTGTCGTCCAGCTTGTGCAAGAACGGGCGTGCTGACTTGACGTGCACGACACAGCCGAAGACGCGCAGGTGCTAGACCGCCGGTTTCTTCCCGTACCAAGCTTCATAGGGGTTTTGCCGTCGACGCTGCGTGTGTGCGCTCGGTTGAGCACATACACCGCCGTGGTCACCGCCTCCCCCCAAAAATAGCTTGGCATGCCCTTCGCCTTGAGCATGCACCGCGCCATCCCGACCACCGTCTGATTCCGCCGCTCGACGATGCCATTTTGCTGCGGTGAGTATGGCGCCGTCAGGTGGCGTTTGACTCCAGTTTCGGCGAAGTGGGCAGCGAGGGCGTGGGAGGTGAATTCCCCACCTCTATCGGTGCGGAGCGTGCAGAGCTTGCGGCGCGATTCGGTTTACGCCTCAGCCTGGAATCGTCTCAGCGTCGTGGCTGCCTCGTCCTTGGACGTGAGCAGGACGAGCCACATGAAGCGACTGTGGTCGTCTACGAGCAGGAGGAAGAAGCAACGCCCTCCAGGCGTCGGTGGGGTGATCACGCCGCAGAGGTCCGCATCGACGAGCTCGAGCGGCTCCTCCGCTCGGAACTTCGCCTGCTGCGGGAACGGAGCTCGGCGCTGCTTCCCTGCCAGGTGATACGTCTCAAACGTATCTATAATTTCTTATGTTCCATGCTACTTTTATGATGATACTCACATGTTTTATACACATTATATGTCATTATTATGCATTTTCCGGCACTAACCTATTGACGAGATGCCGAAGAGCCGTTCTGTTGTTTTCTCGTTGTTTTTGGTTTCGTAAATCCTAGTAAGGAAATATTCCCGGAATTGGACGAAATCAACACCCAGGGGCTTATTTTTCCACGAAGCTTCCAGAAGACCGGAGGAGATACGAAGTGGGGCCACGGGGCGCCGCCACACTAGGGCGGCGCGGCCTAGAGGGGGCCCGCGCGGCCCTAGCGTGTGGGGCCCCCGTGACGCCTCCTGACCTGCCCTTCCGCCTACTTAAAGCCTTCGTCGCGAAACCCCCGCACCGAGAGCCACGATACGGAAAACCTTCCGGAGACGCCGCCGCCGCCAATCCCATCTCGGGGGATTCAGGAGATCGCCTCCGGCACCCTGCCGGAGAGGGAATCATCTCCCGGAGGTCTCTTCATCGCCATGATCACCTCCGGATCGATGTGTGAGTAGTCCACCCCTGGACTATGGGTCCATAGCAGTAGCTAGATGGTTGTCTTCTCCTCATTGTGCTATCATGTTAGATCTTGTGAGCTGCCTATCATGATCAAGATCATCTATTTGTAATCCTACATGTTGTGGTTGTTGGGATCCGATGAATATTGAATACTATGTCAAGTTGATTATCAATCTATCATATATGTTGTTTATGTTCTTGCATGCTCTCCGTTGCTAGTAGAGGCTCTGGCCAAGTTGATACTTGTGACTCCAAGAGGGAGTATTTATGCTCGATAGTGGGTTCATGCCTCCATTAAATCTGGGACAGTGACAAGTTCTAAGGTTGTGGATGTGTTGTTGCCACTAGGGATAAAACATCGATGCTTTGTCTAAAGATATTTGCGTTGATTACATTACGCACCATACTTAATGCAATTGTCTGTTGTTTGCAACTTAATACTGGAAGGGGTTCGGATGATAACCTGAAGGTGGACTTTTTAGGCATAGATGCATGCTGGATAGCGGTCTATGTACTTTGTCGTAATGCCCTGATTAAATCTCATAGTACTCATCATGATATATGTATGTGCATTGTTATGCCTTCTTTATTTGTCAATTGCCCTACTGTAATTTGTTCACCCAACATCTGTTTATCTTATGGGAGAGACACCACTAGTGAACTGTGGACCCCCGGTCCAATTCTTTACATCCGAAATACAATCTACTGCAATTGTTCTTTACTGTTCTTCGCAAACAATCATCATCTTCCACACAATACATCTAATCCTTTGTTTATAGCAAGCCGGTGAGATTGACAACCTCACTGTTACGTTGGGGCAAAGTACTTTGATTGTGTTGTGCATGTTCCACGTTGGCGCCGGAATCCCTGGTGTTGCGCCGCACTACACTCCGCCACCAACAACCTTCACGTGCTTCCTTGACTCCTACTGATTCGATAACATTGGTTTTTTACTAAGGGAAAACTTGCTGCTGTACGCATCACACCTTCCTCTTGGGGTTCCCAACGGACGTGTGTCTCACGCGCCATCAAACATATTTTCTGGCGCCGTTGCCGGGGAGATCAAGACACGCTGCAAGGGGAGTCTCCCACATCCAATCTCTTTACTTTGTTTTTGTCTTGCTTTACTTTACTTTATTTACTGCTTTGTTTGCTTCTTATATCAAAAACACAAAAAAAATTAGTTGCTAGATTTACTTTATTTACTGTCTTGCTCTCCATATTTAAAACACAAAAAAATTAGTTACTTGCATTTACTTTATTTAGTTTGCTTTATTTACTATTACTTAAAATGAGTAATCCGGAAGTTGAAGTTCGTTCGTTTGAGCAACAAGGGGGAGAAAGTTTTAAAGATGCTTGGTATAGAATTAGTGATGCTCATCATAGGTGCATTAAGAAACACTCCACTATTATACTACTTAGGAACTTTTATGTTGGTATCTCTAGTTGGAATAGATATGTTCTTGATACTCTTGCGGGAGGTAATTTCCTAGGCACTCCTGCTTTAGAAGCTAGTTGCATTATTGAGAGTCTAGTTGGAATACCACCTGTTAATGAAGCTAAAATTGAAATCTCTCTTGAAGATGTCATGAAAAAGTTGGAGGCCATAGAGAAAAATCTTCCAAGTGTTGAGACTAAATTGGGAATATTACTTAGTAACACTGATAAACTTGATAAAACTCTTAGTGGAATCAATGAGAGAATTGCTGTTTTAGAAACTTGTGCTACTCATGATAATCGAACCCATAGGATTAGTGAACTTGAAGAAGCTATGGGAACCTTGGGTTCAACGTTTTCTTCTCTTAAGTTTAAGGAGAAAGCTTATGTGGGTAAGGAGCAAAAGTTCATGTATGTCTCTAAAGTGCCTAAGCCAAAAAACTATTATAGGCCTAAAATTGACAAAGCCCTTAGCACCACTACGGATGGGGGAGCATCTAAGATACCTAAGAATGCTGATGCTTCATCTCTTGACAACACTTGATTCACACTTTCTGCGCCTAGCTGAAAGGCGTTAAAGAAAAGCGCTTATGGGAGACAACCTATTATTTTACTTCTGCACTTTGTTTTATATTTGAGTCTTGGAAGTTGTTATTAATGTAGCAACCTCTCCTTATCTTTATTTTATTGCATTGTTGTGCCAAGTAAAGTCTTTGATAGTAAAGTCAATACTAGATTTGGATTACTGCGCAGGAACAGATTTCTTGCTTGTCACGAATTTGAGTAGGATTCTCTCGTAGGTAACTCAGCAAAATCTGCCAATTTACGTGCGTGATCCTCAGATATGTACGCAACTTTCATTCAATTTGAGCATTTTCATCTGAGCAAGTCTGGTGCCTCTAAAAAATTCGTCTTTACGGACTATTCTGTTTTGACAGATTCTGCCTTTTATTTCGCATTGCCTGTTTTGCTATGTTTGATGAATTTCTTTGTTCCATTAACTTTCAATAGCTTTGTGCAATGTCTAGAAGTGTTAAGAATGATTATGTCACCACTGAATATATGAATTATGCACTAACCCTCTAATGAGTTTGTTTCGAGTTTGGTGTGGAGGAAGTTTTCAAGGGTCAAGAGAGGAGGATGATACAATATGATCAAGAAGAGTGAAAAGTCTAAGCTTGGGGATGCCCCCGTGGTTCATCCCTGCATATTTTAAGAAGACTCAAGCATCTAAGCTTGGGGATATCCAAGGCATCCCTTCTTCATCGACAACTTATCAGGTTCCTCTAGTGAAACTATATTTTTATTCCGTCACATCTTATGTGCTGTACTTGGAGCGTCTGTTTGTTTTTATTTTTGTTTGAATAAATTCGGATCCTAGCATTCTTTGTTTGGGAGAGAGACACGCTCCGCTGTTTCGTATGAACACATATGTTCTTAGCTTTATTCTTAATGTTCATTGCGAAATTTGAACTACTTCATTCATTGTTATATGGTTGGAAACGGAAAATGCCGCATGTGGTAAATGGTATAATGTCTTGAATAATGAGATACTTGGCAATTGTTGTGCTCATATAGATCATGTTTAAGCTCTTGCATCATGTACCTTGTACCCATTAATGAAGAACTACATAGAGCTTGTTAAAATTTGGTTTGCATGATTGGTCTCTAGAGTCTAGATATTTTCTGGTTAAGGTGTTTGAACAGCAAGGAGACAATGTAAAGTCTTATAATACTTACAATATGTTCATATGTGAGTCTTGCTGCACCGTTTTATACTTGAGTTTGCTTCAAACAACCTAGCTAGCCTAGCTTTGTATTGAGAGGAATTCTTCTCGTGCATCCAAATCCTTGAGCCAATAACCATGCCATTTGTGTCCACCATACCTACCTACTACATGGTATTTCTCCGCCATTCCAAAGTAAATTACTTGAGTGCTACCTTTAAAATTCTATTCCTTTGTCTTTGCAATATATAGCTCATGGGAGGTCTCTTCATCGCCATGATCGCCTCCGGATCGATGTGTGAGTAGTCCACCCCTGGACTATGGGTCCATAGCAGTAGCTAGATGGTTGTCTTCTCCTTATTGTGCTATCATGTTAGATCTTGTGAGCTGCCTATATGATCAAGATCATCTATTTGTAATCCTACATGTTGTGTTTGTTGGGATCCGATGAATATTGAATACTATGTCAAGTTGATTATCAATCTATCATATATGTTGTTTATGTTCTTGCATGCTCTCCGTTGCTAGTAGAGGCTCCGGCCAAGTTGATACTTGTAACTCCAAGAGGGAGTATTTATGCTCGATAGTGGATTCATGCCTCCATTAAATGCGGGACAAGTGACGAAAGTTCTAAGGTTGTGGATGTGCTCGTTGCCACTAGGGATAAAACATCGATGCTTTGTCTAAGGATATTTGTGTTGATTACATTACGCACCATACTTAATGCAATTGTCTGTTGTTTGCAACTTAATACTGGAAGGGGTTCGGATGATAACTTGAAGGTGCACTTTTTAGGCATAGATGCATGCTGGATAGCGGTCTATGTATTTTGTCGTAATGCCCTGATTAAATCTCATAGTACTCATCATGATATATGTATGTGCATTGTTATGTCTTCTTTATTTGTCAATTGCCCAACTGTAATTTGTTCACCCAATATCTGTTTATCTTATGGGAGAGACACCACTAGTGAACTGTGGACCCCGGTCCAATTCTTTACATCTGAAATACAATCTACTGCAATTGTTCTTTACTGTTCTTCGTAAACAATCATCATCTTCCACACAATACATCTAATCCTTTGTTTACAGCAAGCCGGTGAGATTTACAACCTCACTGTTACGTTGGGGCAAAGTACTTTGATTGTGTTGTGCAGGTTCCACGTTGGCGCCGGAATCCCTGGTGTTGCGCCGCACTACACTCCGCCATCAACAACCTTCACGTGCTTCCTTGACTCCTACTGGTTCGATAACCTTGGTTTCTTGCTGAGGGAAATTTGCTGATGTACGCATCACACCTTCCTCTTGGGGTTCCCAACGGACGTGTGTCTCACGCGCCATCACCAGGCACGTCTGGCAGAGCTCTCATGTGTGCTCGATGCTTGGCAGTCCTCGAACCATACCGGCGCGCGCCATCTGCTGCAGAGCTTCGAAGTGGAGGTGTCCATAGCGCGCGTGCCACCGCCACGAGTCCGTGTCGTGGCGCATAGCGAGGCACGCGACCTGCACTGGATGCATCGTCAGCTTGTACAAGCGATTGGGGGCGTGCTTTACCATGAGCAGCAGATTTTCCCGGCGGTCGCGGATGGTGAGCATCCCATGCCGGATGCGGACGCGACGCTTGTCTAGCTGGCCCAGGCTGACGACGCTGCTCTTCAAGCGAGGAATGTAGTAGACCTCCGTGAATGCGCGCTGCACCCCGCCGTCGATGCTGAACACGATCGTGCCCCTGCCCTTGATCTCCACGACGGAGCCGTCGCCGAAACGGACGTTGCCGGTGATCGCCTCGTCGAGCTCTGCAAAGACGGAGCGGTCGCCCGTCATGTGGTTGGAGGCATGATACGTCTCCGACGTATCGATAATTTCTTATGTTCTATGCCATATTATTGATGATACCTACATGTTTTATGCACACTTTATGTCATATTCGTGCATTTTCTGGAACTAACCTATTAACAAGATGCCGAAGTGCCGGTTCCTGTTTTCTGCTGTTTTTGGTTTCGGAAATCCTAGTAACGAAATATTCTCGGAATTGGACGAAACAAAGACCCGGGGGCCTATTTTTCCACGGAGCTTCCGGAAGACCGAAGAACATACGAAGTGGGGCCACGAGGTGGCGACACCACAAGGCGGCGCGGCCCGGGGGCTCGCGCCGCCTATGGTGTGGCCCCTCGTCCGGCCCCCGACTCTGCCCTTCCGCCTACTTAAAGCCTCCGTCGCGAAACCCCGATGCGAAAAACCACGATACGGAAAACCTTGCCGAGACGCCGCCGCCGCCGATCCCATCTCGGGGGATTCCGGAGATCTCCTCCGGCACCCTGCCGGAGAGGGGATTCATCTCCCGGAGGACTCTACACCGCCATGGTCGCCTCCGGAGTGATGAGTGAGTAGTTCACCCCTGGACTATGGGTCCATAGCGGTAGCTAGATGGTTGTCTTCTCCTCATTGTGCTTCATTGTTGGATCTTGTGAGCTGCCTAACATGATCAAGATCATCTATCCGTAATTCTATATGTTGTGTTTGTCGGGATCCGATGGATAGAGAATACCATGTCATGTTAATTATCAAGTTATTATACATGTGTTGTTTATGATCTTGCATGCTCTCCGTTACTAGTAGAGGCTCTGGCCAAGTTTTTACTTTTAACTCCAAGAGGGAGTACTTATGCTCGATAGTGGGTTCATGCTCGCATTGACACCTGGGACAGATGACGAAAAGTTCTAAGGTTGTGTTGTGCTTGTTGCCACTAGGGATAAAACATTGCCGCTATGTCCGAGGATGTAGTTGTTGATTACATTACGCACCACACTTAATGCAATTGTCCGTTGTTAGCAACTTAATGCTGGAGGGGTTCGGATGATAACCTGAAGGTGGACTTTTTAGGCATAGATGCGGTTGGATGGCGGTCTATGTACTTTGTCGTAATGCCCAATTAAATCTCACTATACTTATCATGTCATGTATGTGCATTGTTATGCCCTCTCTATTTGTCAATTGCCCGACCGTAATTTGTTCACCCAACATGCTTTTATCTTATGGGAGAGACACCTCTAGTGAACTGTGGACCCCGGTCCATTCTTTAATACTTGAAATACAAATCTGCTTGCAATACTTGTTTTTACTATTTTCTCTGCAAACAATCATCTTCCACACAATACGGTTAATCCTTTGTTACAGCAAGCCGGTGAGATTGACAACCTCATCTGTTTCGTTGGGGCAAAGTACTTTGGTTGTGTTGTGCGGGTTCCACGTTGGCGCGGAATCTCCGGTGTTGCGCCGCACTACATCCCGCCGCCATCAACCTTCAACGTGCTTCTTGGCTCCTCCTGGTTCGATAAACCTTGGTTTCTTTCGAGGGAAAACTTGCTCGCTGTGCGCATCATACCTTCCTCTTGGGGTTGCCCAACGAACGTGTGAAATACACGCCATCAAGCTCTTTTACGGCGCCGTTGCCGGGGAGATCAAGACACGCTGCAAGGGGAGTCTCCACTTCCCAATCTCTTTACTTTGTTTTTGTCTTGCTTTATTTTATTTACTACTTTGTTTGCTGCATTATATCAAAACACAAAAAAATTAGTTGCTAGCTTTACTTTATTTACTGTCTTGTTTGCTATATCAAAAACACAAAAAAATTAGTTACTTGCATTTACTTTACTCATCATGTTTCCTTTTAATTTTACCACAAAGAACATACCGGTAGGACAAGGGTCTATAATTGGGAGGAACAATATAGAAGAATTTTTCACCCATGTTAGTACCGTTGAAGATTTTGAAGATAGACACTTGGTAGAACTTGCTCCTACTTATGAAATTGCTGCTGCTGCTTTAGTTCGCTTGTTGGAAACTAAATTTGTTAATCTCAGTCCTATAATCCAACACATGTTTCTTACACTTGGTGATTTGGAAGAGGGGGAAAAGAAAGATTTTGTTTTAGAAACCCTTCTTAGAGAATTTGGTGGTCTAGCAAGAGAGGCTAGAAAGGTCTTCGCTAAATTTAATATGCTTGGTTCTCATACTAATTTTGTTGGTATCCTTGAAAAAATGGATATGGATAGGATAAGGTACACTAATAATGTTAATGATGGTGGGGAGATCAAAGCACCAATACCATGTAAACTCCTAGCTATGAATGATGCACTAGAAAATAACTATGCTTGGCTTGTTCTCGAAAATTTGTTTGATGAGAGTAGCAAGCCCAAGACTAATGAGAAGGGAGATGCTGAAACTTATGTATCCAATATACTATGCATGGTTGAGAAAACTCCAAACCCCGCTGTAGACACACCATCTCGCGATAACACTTGAGATACACTTTCTGCGCCTAGCTGAAAGGCGTTAAAGAAAGCGCTTATGGGAGACAACCCATGTTTTTACTCCAGTATTTTTGTTTTATATTTGTGTCTTGGAAGTTGTTTACTACTGTAGCAACCTCTCCTTATCTTAGTTTTGAGTTTTGTTGTGCCAAGTAAAGTCTTTGATAGAAAAGTAAGTACTAGATTTGGATTACTGCGCAGTTCCAGATTTCTTTGCTGTCACGAATCTGGGTCTATCTCCCCGTAGGTAGCTCAGAAAATTACGCCAATTTACGAGCATGATCCTCAGATATGTACGCAACTTTCATTCAATTTGAGCATTTTCGTTTGAGCAAGTCTGGTGGCCTAATAAAATCCATCTTTACGGACTGTTCTGTTTTCACAGATTCTGTCTTTTATTTCGCATTGCCTCTTTTGCTATGTTGGATGAATTTCTTTGATCCACTAATGTCCAGTAGCTTTATGCAATGTCCAGAAGTGTTAAGAATGATTGTGTGACCTCTGAACATGTGAATTTTTATTATGCACTAACCCTCTAATGAGTTGTTTCGAGTTTGGTGTGGAGGAAGTTTTCAAGGATCAAGAGAGGAGTATGATGCAATATGATCAAGGAGAGTGAAAGCTCTAAGCTTGGGGATGCCCCGGTGGTTCAACCCTGCATATTCTAAGAAGACTCAAGCGTCTAAGCTTGGGGATGCCCAAGGCATCCCCTTCTTCATCGACAACATTATCGGGTTCCTCCCCGAAACTATATTTTTATTCCGTCACATCTTATGCACTTTGCTTGGAGCGTCGGTTTGTTTTTGTTTTTTGTTTTTGTTTGAATAAAATGGATCCTAGCATTCACTTTATGGGAGAGAGACACGCTCCGCTGTAGCATATGGACAAATATGTCCTTAGGCTCTACTCATAGTATTCATGGCGAAGTTCTTCTTCGTTAAATTGTTATATGGTTGGAATTGGAAAATACTACATGTAGTAAATTGCTATAATGTCTTGGATAATTTGATACTTGGCAATTGTTGTGCTCATGTTTAAGCTCTTGCATCATATACTTTGCACCCATTAATGAAGAAATACTTAGAGCTTGCTAATTTGGTTTGCATATTTGGTTTCTCTAGAGTCTAGATAACATCTAGTATTGAGTTTTGAACAACAAGGAAGACGGTATGGAGTCTTATAATGTTTACCATATGTCTTTTATGTGAGTTTTGCTGTACCGTTCATCCTTGTGTTTGTTCCAAATAACCTTGCTAGCCTAAACCTTGTATCGAGAGGGAATACTTCTCATGCATCCAAAATACTTGAGCCAACCACTATGCCATTTGTGTCCACCATATCTACCTACTACATGGTATTTATCCGCCATTCCAAAGTAAATTTCTTGAGTGCTACCTTTAAAATTCCATCATTCACCTTTGCAATATATAGCTCATGGGACAAATAGCTTAAAAACTATCGTGGTATTGAATATGTACTTATGCACTTTATCTCTTATTAAGTTGCTTGTTGAGCGATAACCATGTTTACGGGGACGCCATCAACTATTCTTTGTTGGATATCATGTGAGTTGCTATGCATGTCCGTCTTGTCCGAAGCAAGAGAGATCTACCACCTTCATGGTTGGAGCATGCATATTGTTAGAGAAGAACTTTGGGCCGCTAACTAAAGCCATGATTCATGGTGGAAGTTTCAGTTTGGACATATATCCTCAATCTCGTAAGAGAATAATAATTGTTGCCACATGCTTATGCATTAAAGAGGAGTCCATTATCTGTTGTCCATGTTGTCCCGGTATGGATGTCTAAGTTGAGAATAATCAAAAGCGAGAAATCCAAAATGCGAGCTTTCTCCTTAGACCTTTGTACAGGCGGCATGGAGGTACCCCATTGTGACACTTGGTCAAAACATATGCATTGCAAAGATCCGGTAGTCCAAGTTAGTTAGGACAAGGTGCGGGCACTATTAGTATACTATGCATGAGACTTGCAACTTGTAAGATATAATTTACATAACTCATATGCTTTATTACTACCGTTGACAAAATTGTTTCATGTTTTCAAAATAAAAGCTCTAGCACAAATATAGCAATCGATGCTTTCCTCTTTGAAGGACCATTCTCTTTACTTTTATGTTGAGTCAGTTCACCTATTTCTCTCCACCTCAAGAAGCAAACACTTGTGTGAACTGTGCATTGATTCCTACATATTTGCATATTGTACTTGTTATATTACTCTATGTTGACTATTATCCATGAGATATACATGTTACAAGTTGAAAGCAACCGCTGAAACTTAATCTTCTTTTGTGTTGCTTCAATGCCTTTACTTTGATTTATTGCTTTATGAGTTAACTCTTATGCAAGACTTATTAATACTTGTCTTGAAGTACTATTCATGAAAAGTCTTTGCTTTATGATTCACTTGTTTACTCATGTCATTACCATTGTTTTGATCACTGCATTCACTACATATGTTTACAAATAGTATGATCAAGGTTATGATGGCATATCACTTCAAAAATTATCTTTGTTATCGTTTTACCTGCTCGGGACGAGCAGAACTAAGCTTGGGGATGCTTGATACGTCTCCGACGTATTGATAATTTCTTATGTTCTATGCCATATTATTGATGATACCTACATGTTTTATGCACACTTTATGTCATATTCGTGCATTTTCTGGAACTAACCTATTAACAAGATGGCGAAGTGCCGGTTCTCGTTTTCTCGCTGTTTTTGGTTTCAGAAATCCTAGTAACGAAATATTCTCGGAATTGGACGAAACAAAGACCCAGGGGCCTATTTTTCCACGGAGCTTCCAGAAGACCGAAGAACATACGAAGTGGGGCCACGAGGTGGCGACACCACAAGGCGGCGCGGCCCAGGGGGGGCTCGCGCCGCCCTATGGTGTGGTCCCCTCGTCTGGCCCCCGACTCTGCCCTTCCGCCTACTTAAAGCCTCCGTCGCGAAACCCCTGATGCGAAAAACCACGATACGGAAAACCTTACTGAGACGCCGCCGCCGCCAATCCCATCTCGGGGGATTCTGGAGATCTCCTCCGGCACCCTGCCGGAGAGGGGATTCATCTCCCGGAGGACTCTACACCGCCATGGTCACCTCCGGAGTGATGAGTGAGTAGTTCACCCCTGGACTATGGGTCCATAGCAGTAGCTAGATGGTTGTCTTCTCCTCATTGTGCTTCATTGTTGGATCTTGTGAGCTGCCTAACATGATCAAGATCATCTATCCGTAATTCTATATGTTGTGTTTGTCGGGATCCGATGGATAGAGAATACCATGTCATGTTAATTATCAAGTTATTATACATGTGTTGTTTATGATCTTGCATGCTCTCCGTTACTAGTAGAGGCTCTGGCCAAGTTTTTACTTTTAACTCCAAGAGGGAGTACTTATGCTCGATAGTGGGTTCATGCCTGCATTGACACCGGGACGAGTGACGTAAAGTTCTAAGGTTGTGTTGTGCTGTTTCCACTAGGGATAAAACATTGGCGCTATGTCCGAGGATGTAGTTGTTGATTACATTACGCACCATACTTAATGCAATTGTCCGTTGTTAGCAACTTAATACCGGAGGGGTTCGGATGATAACGTGAAGGTGGACTTTTTAGGCATAGATGCGGTTGGATGGCGGTCTATGTACTTTGTCGTAATGCCCAATTAAATCTCACTATACTTATCATGTCATGTATGTGCATTGTTATGCCCTCTCTATTTGTCAATTGCCCGACTGTAATTTGTTCACCCAACATGCTTTTATCTTATGGGAGAGACACCTCTAGTGAACCGTGGACCCCGGTCCATTCTTTAATACTGAAATACAAATCTGCTGCAATACTTGTTTTTACTATTTTCTCTGCAAACAATCATCTTCCACACAATACGGTTAATCCTTTGTTACAGCAAGCCGGTGAGATTGACAACCTCACTGTTTCGTTGGGGCAAAGTACTTTGGTTGTGTTGTGCAGGTTCCACGTTGGCGCCGGATTCTCTGGTGTTGCGCCGCACTACATCCCGCCGCCATCAACCTTCAACGTGCTTCTTGGCTCCTCCTGGTTCGATAAACCTTGGTTTCTTTCTGAGGGAAAACTTGCTGCTGTGCGCATCATACCTTCCTCTTGGGGTTGCCCAACGAACGTGTGAAATACACGCCATCAAGGCACCGGTGTCGAGGTACCACGCGGCGTCCCTTGGCTCGTCGTCGCTTGCGGGCACCACCTTGGCGCTCTCCTCGTTCAGCATCACGAGGGCGTGGTCAGGTTCGCTCGGCGAAGAAGTTGCCGCTGCAGGTGCAGTGGGCGCGTCAAGCTCGACGACGCCAAGGAGCAGTGCAGGGTCGGCGTCGTCCTCCCACTCTGCCAGGTGAGCTTCTTTCTCGCGCTTCTTCCTCCTGCACTCACGGCCCAGTGACCCTTTTTGCCGCAGTAGCGGCAGGCATCATCTTTCTTCGACCCGCCGGAGGTTTTGGATCCCTCCCCGAACGGTCGCCTATCGTCGCGGTCCTTGCCGCGGTTCTTGGCTTGACGGCGATCGCCGCCATTGCTGCCGCTGCTACTGTCGTGTGCGGCACGTTTCTGGCGCGCACGCCACTCCTCTGTGAGGAGCAGCCTCCCGCCGGAGTCCTCGGCTCCATCGATCGCCTCGTTCTCCTCCACGGCGAGGAGGCGACCGCACAACTCCTCGATCGACATTGTCTTGATATCAAGTAAGGATTCAATCGACGTAGCCATGTGACGAAACTTACGGGGCAGGACGCGCAGGAATTTTCTGACGGCTTTTCCCTCGTCTTCCGGATCGCCAAGCATCTCTAGATCGCTAAGGATCGTGGAGAGACGCAGCGCGAAGTCCTCCACCTTCTCTCCATCCTTGAAGGTGAAGCGATCGTAGTCGCGCCTGCGGGTCTGAGCCTTGGCGTCGCGGACGCGCTCGGCCCCGACACGCAGGGTCTTCAATGTGTCCCACGCGGCCTTGGCGTTGTCCTACGCGGCGAGGGTGCGGACAAGCTCCGGAGGAACGGCGCGGAGGAGAGCTGCCAGCGCTGCCTGATCCTTGTGATCGTCGACGTCGCCCTCACTCACCGCTTCCCACAGTCCGTGCACCTGCAGCTGCACGCGCATGATTACCGACCAATCTGCGTAGTTCGTACGTCAGGGTCGGCCACTGCGAGCCGCCGGTGACCTCCCGTGCGACCCTCTCCCTCACCACCAACTCGCGCCCATTGTGCTGGCTGCGACCACGGCGAGTTGGGGACGTGGAGGGACGGCGGGACACCGACCGCCCTGGGGACTTTGAGCCCGACCCGGACGCCGTGTCCGTGGGCTTCTTCTTCTCCCCCGGCGCGGCCTTCTTCGGCGGCGGAGGCGTGGAGCCTACCATGGTCGTTGGCTAGCTCTGATACCACTTGAGGCCTGGCTATCGCTCGATCGAACTCACGAACGAAGAACAGAGACAGGAATTTTTGTGTTGCGTGCAAACCTTGCAGCTTTTCAGGTTCTATTCCCTTCCTCTTATTACATGAGAGAATCACCGATCGTGTCTATCCTCACGGAGCTAATGGCGAACGTGCCATCCCACGTCCGAGCTGATCGAGTAACAGCACTCCGATCGTGCCTACGACTAAGCCAGCCATACTTATCCAAAACCCTAGAAATAGCTGACAGACTGAAACTATCGACACTGCTAACTGAATTTAAACACTGACAAGCTAGATGACACAAACATCAAAAATAATAATCTGTTCTTGGTGAATGGTGAACCAACAGGTGACCCGGAGCCTCCCTCTCGATCGACGGTGGACGCCATCATGCAGTGGGCAGCGCGTGGCGGCAGAGGGGGCAGACGCAGCTGACCCGGAGCCACTGTGAGATGCAGCCCTGATGGAAGCAGTGGTCGCACGGCATCTTGCTGACCATGTCCTCCGCCTCGAAGTCCTTGAGGCACACGGCGCACTCAGTCTGCAGCCTTGCGCCGGCCGCCGCCCAGGTTGTCTCCCTCAAATTGTCCTGGATGGCCTTGGGCGGTTTGAATGGCTCCTCCTCCGCCTGGTCGCTCTGACGCTGATCCTCTTCTTCTCTGCGCCGCTCGACCATGCTGTCGAGCATTTCGTCAAGCCAAGGCAGCCGGCCAAAAGTCCAATCCATTAAAGTGCGATGTATAAATTCCTGCCCGTTTCTCGGCTCCCGATCTTCCATGACCTCCTCATAGATGATTGTCGTCGGCATCCTCACTGCCTCCATCTGCGACAGCGGTAGCGCGTACGCGTACGAGAGACGGCTCGGGGGCTGGAGATGGAGGATCGAACAAGCTTGACTACGAGGACCAAACCTTGCCATATTTATAGATGGGTCGGATTGGATGTGGTGGGATTCCGAGTTCGACTAGGGGACGGAGTTTGATGTGAATCTTGGATTTCTGCGACTGTGGCATCAGATTCCTTTGCGTTACGAAACCAAACAAAACAAAATCGGTAGATTCCCATTACAACGCTGATATATCTGTAAACCCATTTCACTGATGGCCCCGTTTACACTCTCCTATCCAAACATGTCCTCAGTTCCAAACGTACCAGTCCCTGCGCTCTATCCTCTCGTTCCGCCGTCCACGACGAGGGCTGAGAGGTGAGAGCGACGCGGCGGCAGGGACATCCGGATCGACCAACAATTTTTTTCTTTCAAATTCAGGTGTTCAGCTAATCGGCTGTTTGCTCGCCTTACGCCAGCAGCCGATCATTGTTGTTGGTGCTCGCCACGTGGGTGGTGGTAACTGCTTTGAAGAATTCGGAAAAACTAAACGACCAAAAATCTATCACTCTGATTGGGCGTATGAAGACACTTTATTCCAAATGTTAGGAGAAACCATTTGAGATATAGGAACCGCATCAGCAGAAGAACAAGAAGCTTTGTATGTGTCCATTCAACATCATTTTTGAATGAAGACAGTTCTTGAATGAAAGGCTTCTCTTGTTTTTTAAAGGTTAAAAAAACTCTCTTGTTTTTTTAAGAAGAGTATACTTATTTCGAAAAAAAGAAGATTATACTTTTTCTGCAAAAGTTTGGTCCTCTCTTGCAAAAGTTTGGCTCTGGTGTTTGTAGTCATGGCTAGATGGTCCAAGTACCTATTTGTAAATTTTATTACCTTTTTTGCTATTTATACTGCCGTTGATAATTATTAATAGGTCAACATATTTTTTGAAAAAAGATATATAGAAATCTGGAATAACAATATTTCCTCCAAGTGCAGCTTTTTTTTTTGTTTCTCTGTATGTAATTCTCTGCATGTAAGCATGAGATGAACCTCGATTTGGTGAATGGAAGTATGGGGCTGTCTTAACTCCTCTTTAATAAAAGTTTATATAGGGGTTCCCCTTTCCAATGTCTCAAAAAAAAATTCTTTCAATATAAATCTTGAATCCAACATCGTTTGATGCAACAGACAAAATTAAAGTCCAATCTTGCAGTCGGAGATCTTGTAAAGGTAAGTGATTCCCCAACCAAGATTCTATAATGGCACTAATTGTACCCTTCCAGAGGAAAATTTTAGATCTCTTGAACTTGGCCACTAGGAAGAATTATCGGAGACACTCACCTCCACTGTAGTTGATTGTTGTGCCAAAATTTCTGAGTAGTACATCCGCTTCAAAGGCGCGTCATCTGCTGAAATCTATGTCTGAAAGCGCCATTGCTGAAAAAAGATAGGTGGTCACCCAGACCTGAATGGCTGACAGTGAGAAGGATGGGAGTATGTTGAAGCCGGATTTACTGGAGGTGAGAACTGAGAAGGTTGGGTGGATGTCGCAGCCAGAGTGGCCTATGGTGTGAGAATTGTTGGCCATCGAAGCCAAAGTGGCCGGCGGTGCAACAAGGCGGTGGGAGCGCTAGGTCGCTAGGTCTACCTTTTTATTAACCCAAAGTAAGCCTATTTTCTGACCACAAAACTAGTGGCAACCGACGGATTGGGTATGGATGGTGCCAAATACTACTTGAATTGATATTGATATCAATTATTTGGGTATGGAGGACTTATACCCGAAAGCTTGAGAAAGATATTAAACTAATAAAACTAAAAATAATCATAATCATAAGTTAGTAAATTAGCATGTACTCAAGCAGCCAAGACATCGAGTGGAGAGAATCCCTCACATACGGAAGAGAAGAAGTAAATTAAGAAAAAACGCCACAGGTTCCAAGACAATATCATGATGAAAAAGAATCTCAAGACAAGGATAAGAAGAGGCATCCATGTTTATTCAGCCAAGGCAAGTATGGAGGCTCCACCCATAATTTCCTCCAACATGCTCACATGGACCATAAAGAAGACCTACAAAGGCTATAAAGCCTAGAAAGACCTACAAAATAGGTAAATGATGAGCAAGAAGAAAGTAGAAGCAAATAATGGAGAAGAAGGATGGTGAATGCTGCTCCCTCTCGCCTATAAATCGGGATTCCAACAACAAAGATACACATGAAGCAACTAGCAACCAGAAGCACATAGCCAACAATCATTAGAGCAGAGAGTTGGATCCAACAAAGATCCCTGCTCACTAGTATTAGTACTTTCACCTTCCTTGTAATAAGAATCACTATATTGAAGACGCTTGTAGCATAATATCATGAATGTAGAAAGGTAATTTTCTTTTCTTATGTAAACCCGCAGGGTTTCCTTAAGGGAAAATTGTATGTTGGCTATATTGTGGAAATGAAGTAGTTTTTTTTGTTTCCTTGATCTTGTTAGCATGCTTATATTATATGGGATGGGTTCTTATGGTAGGAATTCTATAGGAGGAAACTCTGTATTTTGTCTTTGTTAAGGCTTGTATATAGCGTCAGAACGAGAATCATAGTCGTAGAGTGTTCCCTTCGGGTGGAACTTCTTGGGAAGACGATAAGAAATCAACTCATAAATTTGACTAAAACATCTAGGAAAATAAACTGAGCTACTCTTGAAGCAATATAGTAATAAATACGACGAGTACTGAGTAGGAAAAATATACCAGTGTGTACACCCTCAGACGTGTTGTTGGCATTGCCACCCAGTAAAAGATCCTGCAAAAATAAACAAATACAAAATGAAGAAGCTTTTAATTATTATAACTATCTAGTATATCAACATAAATATCATACCTAGGAATGGATCTAAAGTTGTTTTTTAGCATATTAAAGGAAATGATAAATGTTTACCTGACATATTCTCCCATTCATTAGTTTTGCAGGAACGAAGAGAGGAATAAGTTTCAATTGTACCAAAACATTCTCGTTTGGATATGAAAGTAAGCTTCTAGCATTCCCTCTGAACTCATATAAATTCAATCCAAAGCACCATATAGTCATTGACGATATGCAAGAATGCATACTGGATAATTTTTGGTATCAATATAATCACAAAAAAAGATAAGAAGGGATATGTGTTATCAATTCTAAATAGTCTAGCTGAATATCTAAATATGATGAGCGGGAAAATGCCTTCATCACAGAATATAGAAGTTCTAGAGCTAGAACCAACATATATCCTATATACTAGAAATGCACCTGAAATTTACGCATCATTGAAAAAATATTGGTAGAAAAATGGAACCACAAGAGGAGTATCCTGAAATATACAAACATTGTTGAATCATTGGTTCATGCAAGAAAAGTTTTGGGAATAAATTATTATATAGATGCATCAACAAAAAAGATTATATATAGAAGCATAAGATGGTTAAGAGTAAAATAATTCCAATGAAAATACATATCACAAAGGTATAATAAGAAGTTCAATCATCATAAAAATTGGAATACAATGAATATTTGGTCAGGGGAGTTGATCCTCTTGAAGAGAATATATTGCTCGAAAGATAAAAGAAAAGTTTGAGCTAATATACCTAGAATGGAAAAAAAATCAAGAAGTATTGAAAGAATTAAAAGAACAAATGACATAGGAATTAAATAAAATAAAGAAAAAAATATGATGACTTTGATCAGATCTTAAATAATGACGAAGAAAATAAGAGGGATGATACAATGAAAGATTCTCAAACTCCTGAATAACTCAAGAATATTGATATGAATATCAATAATTGGGGGCGCCGAGGACCAACCCAAACCCAATTACTACTTGAATTGATATTGCTATCAATTATTCATGCGTAACCACCCAAACTCTTGATTAAATTAAGAAAATAATAATTAAATAATCATAATCATAATCATAATCATAATCATAAATTAGTAAACAACTCCATCATTAGCATGTGTGCAAACAACCAAGACACCGAGTTGTGAGAATCCCTTGCATGCGGAAGAGAATAAGTAAAATAACAAAAGTGAAGGCTACAAGATTCAAGACATGATCATGTTGGAAAAGAATCTCAAGACAAGTGCTAGGTTTATCCAGCCAAGGAAACATTGAAGCTGCAAATTCCCTCCAACTGCTCACATGGATATATAAAGAATGGCTATAAATGCCATCAAGCCTAGGAAGACCACAAAATAGGTGTATGGGATAAGCAAAAAATAAAGTAAAATAAAATAATACAGTAGAAGGCTCACGTATGTTGTTCTCTCTCCTATAAAACCTAACCCAGTTAGCGAAAACATACACGAAGCAACTAGCAACCAGAAGATACGAAGGTATCATATATTGTATCTTCTCGATGTCCGAAGACATACACGAGAAGGACATAAAAAACATACAAAATATGATACCTTCATATCTTCTGGTTGCTAGTTGCTTCGTGTATGTCTTTGTTGTTGGAGTCTCATTTATATGCGAGAGAGCAACATTCGGGAGCTTTCTCTTCCGTTATTTGCTTCTAGCTTGTTCATGTTCATTATACACCTATTTTGTATGTCTTCCTTGTCTTTATAGCCTTTGTAGCTATTCTTTATAGGGCCAATGAGCATGTTGGAGGGAATTTGCAGCTTCTATGTTTCCTTGGGTGGTTGCCTCTTCTTATGCCTGTCTTGAGATTCTTTTCCATCATGATCATGTCTTGGAACTTATTTCCTTCACTTGTACTTACTTTACTCCCTCCGATTCATATTACTTGATGCTAATATAGATGTATCTAGACATATTTTAGTTGTAGATGCATCTATTTTAGCATCAAGTAATATGGATTGGAGGGAGTATTTCTTTTCTTGCCCGTGAGGGATTCTCGCAACTCGATGTCTTGTTTTCGTGCACACATGCTAATGATGGAGCTACTTACTAATTTATGATTATGATAATTTTATTTATTTAGTTATTTTAAAAAAATTATCAAGCGTTTGGGAGGTCATCCACACCCGAATAATTGATAGCAATATCAGTTTCAAGTAGTAATTGGGTGGGTTGATCCTCGACACCCCAATTATTGATATTCAAATCAGTGTTCATGAATTGTTCAGGAATTTGGGAATCTTTCATTGTACCATACTCTTATTTTCTCCTTCATTATTTAAAAGCTGATAAAGTCATCATATTATTTCTTTAGTTTACTAAATTCCTCTACCATTTCTCTTTTGCTTATTTCAATACTTCTTGTTTTATTCCTTTTTTCCATTCTGGGTATATTTCTCAAACTTTTATTTCAATCTATAGAGCAATATATTCTCCGTCAAGAGGATCAACTCCCC